>NW_019154114.1:7298373-7340808 GCF_002288905.1 Enhydra lutris kenyoni
TATGCAGCCATCAAAAGAAATGAAATCTTGCCATTTGCGACGACGTGGATGGAACTAGAGGGTATCATGCTTAGCGAAATAAGTCAATTGGAGAAAGACAACTATCATATGATCTCCCTGATATGAGGGAGAGGAGATGCAACACGGGGGGTTAAGGGGGTAGGAGAAGAGTAAATGAAACAAGATGGGATTGGGAGGGAGACAAACCATAAGTGACTCTTAATCTCACAAAACAAACTGAGGGTTGATGGGGGGAGGGGGATTCGGGGGGTGGGATTATGGACATTGGGGAGGGTATGTGCTATGGTGAGTGCTGTGAAGTGTGTAAACCTGGCGATTCACAGACCTGTACCCCTGGGGTAAAAATATGTTATATGTTTGTAAAAAATAAAATTAAAAAAAAAGTACTTTTATGAGTTCATGAGGTTTAATATGTTGATATGTTTAGATGGGCTAAATTTATTATTGATAATAATAATGCTGCTCATGTTGTCCCACGTGTGGTTTTGGGAATCTCTTTAAATTGGTTCTCATTTCCTTTTGATACAGTCCTGGTCATCATTGGCACCCTCCTTGCTTTCTGGCATGATGAGATGTCCCACGTTCATTTTGTATAGTTCTGTCCCAGCCTGGAACTCCATTATGTTTCCAAGGAACTCTGGTTCCTGTTAGCTGAAGATAATTAAGAGACCACAATCTTTTTTTTTTTAATTAAAGATTTTATTTATTTATTTCACACACAGAGAGAGATCACAAGTAGGCAGAGAGGCAAGCAGAGAGAGAAAGTGGGAGTTTTTGTTGTTTTTAAAGATTTTATTTATTTATTTGGCAGAGAGCGAAATCACAAGTAGGCAGAGAGGCAGGCAGAGAGAGAGGAGGAAGCAGGCTCCCCGCTGAGCAGAGAGCCCGATGCGGGGCTCCATCCCAGGACCCTGAGATCATGATCTGAGCTGAAGGCAGAGGCTTAATCCACTGAGCCACCCAGGCACCCCTAACTCAGGTTTTAGAAAGAAACATCGGGCACCTGGGTGGCTCAGTTGTTAGGTGGCTGCCTTCGGTTCAGGTCATGATCCCAGGGTTCTGGGATCCAGGCCCACATCAGGCTCTCTGCTCAGTGGAAAGCCTGCTTCTCCCTCACCCTCTCCCCCTGCTTGTATTCCCTCTTTCTCTGTGTCTCTCTCAGTCAAATAAATAAATAAGATCTTAAAAAAAATAATAAATTATGACTTTCCCAGCCCAACATGCAGTCATGAGAACTATGTTGGTATAGTTCAAGTTTTGGTGCGTGTTTGGGAACGTCATCCACAGCCAGCCATTGTCTGGGTCCTTTGCAATGGTTACACAGCTGATTTTTGTCATGGATTGTGACTCACCCTAAAAATGTCTCTGTGGTAGTAAAAAGTATGTGTATTTCTGAATGTCTCTTTTTTTTTTTTTTTTAAATCATTAGGCAGTTAGGATATTCACTTGTGTGATTTTGTAAACCTTTTCTATTGCAGTCAGATGTTGAGTAATTGTCACAGGTTTCAAATTATGTATTGTGAATTAGCTTCTACTGGGACTTCGTGTGTGTCTTTTAAGATTTAGTTATTTATTTGACAGGGAGAGAAAGAGTGCAGCGGAGGTGCACAGGGAGAGAAAGAATCTCAAGCAGATTCCCTGCTGAGCATGGTGCCTGTTGGGTTGGTTGGATCTCACAACCCTGAGATCTCTACCCGAGCTGAAACTAAGAGTCAGATGCTTAACCAGCTGAGCCACCCAGGTGCCCCAGCTTCTACTGGGACTTTGAATTGACCTTTGAAAGCTGATGTCTTTGGGATTTTAAACCCCAGAATATAGCTTCTGAACTACCAGCAAATAGCTCTTTAACTAACAGACCCATCTCCAGAGGCAAAATTGTTATTGTAACCTCTTTCTGTGGTACCATGTCTGCTTAAATTTATATATTTCTGTTTAAAGTATTTAGAATTCTTTTGAAGACATCATAATATCTAGAGATTAGATGTAGATCAAAAAATAACCAATAGCAAAAATAGCCTGATTATCCAAGAAAATTAAAGAGTATATCTGTTTTAAATTCTATAGAGGCAGTAAGAAATGTACTAGGTAACAGTTTTGCTAATTTCAAATAATCTTTGGCTCATCTGATACTAGCTGTTTTGTGTGGTAAACCTAAT
This sequence comes from Enhydra lutris kenyoni, assembly GCF_002288905.1. Taxonomy (NCBI): domain Eukaryota; kingdom Metazoa; phylum Chordata; class Mammalia; order Carnivora; family Mustelidae; genus Enhydra; species Enhydra lutris. The sequence goes on from NW_019154114.1 coordinate 7,300,551, forward strand.
ATTGCCATTAGATCAATTTTAGTTTTGTGTTTTTTAAATCTTGTATATTGACTGATCTTCTGTCTGCTTCACCAATCAGTAAGACAGAGGGTTGAGTTAAATATCATCTGTGATTGTCGATTTGCTTCCTTCTCCTTGTAATTCTATCAGCTTTTGCTTTATGCAGTCTGAAGCTGTGTCATGAAGTACATATACATTTTAACTTTTTTTATTTTCCTCGTGAAATGGCACTCTATTTCTAATAAATTTTTGACTATATTCTATTTTGCCTGACAATAACATACGCTGTCGTAACATTCGCCCTCATACTGTTGCTTTCATTTTCATTCCCCCCCCTTTTTTTTTTACTTTCAGTTTTTCTGTATGTTTTAATATGGTGGTTATAAACAGGGTATTGTTGTGTCCCTTATACTGTATTTTATAACCTTATATATATTTTTACCTTCTGTTATTTTATTTTAATTTTATATTTGTATTTCTAAATATAGGAGACTCTTGATTAATACAGGATTGAACTGTGCTAGTCTACTTATATGTAGATTTTTTCCTTTAAAGTACAGTACTGTGAATGTATTTTCGTTCTTATGAGTTTCTTAACATTTTCTTTTTTCTCACTGTATGGTGAGAATATAGTATATAATACTTGAAAGATACAAAATATCTCTTAACTGGCTATGTTATTGCTAATGCTTCTGGTGAATAGTAGGCCATCAGTAGTTACATTTCACAGGAGTCAAAGTTATAAGCAGATTTTCAATTGATGGGTCAACTGTGCATTTTTTCCCTCTCTTGTCTTTTTTTGGATTAGTTGGTACTTATTCCACATTTTTCCCCCATGGCTCATGTGGAAATCATATACCCTCCTCCTTTTTTCTTTCCTTTTTATTTTTGTTGTTAATTACAATATGTAGTAACTAATCAAATTCTAAAATTAACCAATATATTTCTATACTCTTAAATCATTCCAAGACCTTAAGACATTTAAACTGCATTTACCCTCTACATACAGAGGACATTCGGTGTATTATTTTTATCTGTTTAACTCCACAAGTCATTACTTTTAAAGTTTTTGTTAGATTTACCCATATATTTAGATTTATGTTTCTTTTAAAATTTGCCTACACATTCTTTACTCCCTGTGCCTTTCACACATTATCACATCTTTATCTTCAACCTGTAATAATTTTCTTTATTTTTTTATTTTTTAAGATTTTTTTTAAAAAAAAGATTTTATTTATTTGACAGAGAGAGAGATCACAAGTAGGCACAGGAGCAGGCAGAGAGAGAGGGGGAAGCAGGCTCCTGGGGCTCGATCCCAGACACCTATAATAATTTTCATAATGCTCAAAGTATATCCTTTAGTCTCTAAGTAATGGCCTAATGTTGGCAAACTCTTTTTTCATCCTTATTTTTAAAAGATATTTCTTGCACTATTTGTAGAAGTCCATATTTAAAGTTATTTGCTCTTGATTCATTGAAATTATTTTTAAAGATTTTGTTTATTTATTTGAGAGAGAGAGAGAGGGAGCGAGTGAGGGTATGAACAGGAGCAGGGAAGAGGAAGAAGCAGGCTGCCTGCTGAGCAGGGAGCCTGATGCAGGGCTTGATCCCAGGACCCCAGGATCATGACCTGAGCCGAAGGCAACTGCTTCATTGACTGAGGCAGCCAGGCATCCTGATAAATTGAAATTTTTATTCTCTGGGCTTTTCACTTCTATTGTTGCTGATCAACCTCAGCTGTAAAATCTGTTTCTCTTCTGAAAGCAAAGTATGTACTTATGACATTTTCATCATTCTTGCTGTTCCTCAATTTTACTGTGGTGCATCTAACTGTAGATTTACTGTCATCTATTCTGCTTGGATTTTATTAAGCTCTATGACTCTGACTTCCATTGCATATGGAAAATTGTCTGCCATTATTTCAAATATATCTTATGCCTCATTCTCTCTCTCTTCCCAGGACTCCAATTAAATGAATGTTAGAACGTTTTCTAAATATCATTTCTCTTAACCACTTTTTCCACCTTTTTACATTTTCCATATTTTTGTCTCTCTGTACTACACTTGGGATAAGTTCTTCAGCTGTAGCTTCCAGTTCACTAATTCTCTTCTCACCTATTTTTATCTACTTTTTTTTTTTTTTTTTAAGATTTTTTATTTATTTGACAGACAGAGATCACAAGTAGGCAGAGAAGCAGGCAGAGAGAGGGGGAAGCAGGCTCCCTGCTGAGCATGGAGCCCGATGTGGGGCTTGATCCCAGACCCTGGGATCATGACCTGAGCTGAAGATAGAAGCTTTAACCCACTGAGCCACCCAGGTGCTCTATTTTTATCTGCTTTTAACCTGGTCTTTGAGTTTTTAGATATTGGTGACTAAGTGATTTTGTTGTTTTGTTGGTTTTTTTTTAGAAAGTTCTATTTAATTTGTTTTCAATTTCCCCAGTCATTTTTCACAGCAGGTGATTTTTTTTCCTGTGCTTTTTATTCTTTCTTACAGGGCTATAATATTTTATATGTACTCATATCACAGTCTCCATCAGGATCTGATCAGAATCTATAGAATTCTATTAAAAGTTCTAGAAAGTCAATATTTTGTTTGATGGATTTTGTTAATTCTCTTGTGAAGCAAGTATTTTTTTCATGGTATATATATAAATCTGAAATGTGAGTTTATGTTTTTTGGAGACTTTTGGCACCCAGATTAGAACATATCTGGCTAGAAGGATCTTGTACTACATTAATTTCTGGGATTTGGCATTCTTGCACAGCTTTTTCTCTCTCCAAATCCCAGGGGGAGATAAATTTCATTGTTATCTCCCTCAGCAGTTTGGCAGAATTTATTTCTACTACCTTTCACCAAGGATGAGTCCTTTGAGGATGCCAAGAGAAGTGGGAGTTAACTTCCCAGGACACAGGGCACATAATTTTCTGTCTCTGAATTTGAAACATGTTCCCTGTTCCTATCCACAGTGACAACTCCTGAGCTTACCTCCCTGGTTTGTAGCCCATTCTTTTTTCCTGGTAACTGAAGATATCCTTTCTTCTTTTTGTAAGCCTAGTTGTAGATTTAAAAAAAAAAAAAGATTATATTTTGTTTAGATTTTCTAGGTTTGTTTCAAATGGGAGGGCTTGTGGCTGGAACATGTATTATGGTCTCACTTTTTGGGGGGAAAGGAGTGTGCACATATGGCAACAGATGAGAAGAAGGGGTCTTAATTAGCCCAGATATGGTCAGTACATACTGAGATTTTCAGAAGTATTTTTCAAGACAATTCAGGGTCCCCCTGGGAAAAGCCGTGGTTTGTAGACAGCCCCTACTACCCTGCAGTTATAATTCAACCCTTCCATTCTAAGACTAGTTCAAGAAGTGAATCACATGGCTTTTTATATTTGGGTTAATCAATGCTTAAAACAAGGCAGTATAATAATGACTGAGACTTTGCAGGGTTTTTGGTACCTGGAACTAATCCCCAATTCTCAGCCTGTGGATTTTATATGGCTGCTTAAGCTCTCCTGCTATGTCTCATCTGATTTCACTCCAAGCCAAGAGTTGGGTCCAGATGGGAAATCTGTATAATAAATAGTTATTATTAGATTTAGACTTAATTTCCTATCTTCCTATATCTTAATGGTAAAGAATGTTAGAAGTTTGTAGGAATGAAATGTGTGTCCATTTGGGGTTTTGTGGGAATGGATACATCAGAACTTTGGGTTTATGAAGATTAGATATAACCTCATAGAAGATGAGTGAAAACTAATGTGAAGAACATATTCACAAGCGTTCCCATTTCACTATGGCCAAATCTTTGCATTGATTGTGCCTTGGAGCTCCTCCTGAACTGTCCAGGAAAGACATTCTTACTTCTAGGGTTTTGTGCTATGGTTCAACTCTAATTTTTCCAATGAACTATGCTTTCATTTGTCTTCTGTATTCCAGGATTTCCTAGTCTTGTCTAGATCCGTGTTTGGGTTTCATAGTATAATCATGCGATCATTCATTTAAAAAGCAGTGTTTCACTTATTTCACAGGGAATTTGAAAGAAAGGGGGAATATATATATGTTCCCAATCCACTATTTTGAATGGAACATTTGCTTTAAGCTTTATGATCAGAGACACTGATGGCAATGTAAACTTTAATATTTTTTGTAATAGAATTAATAATATTTAAATATAATACTTAAAAAATTGTTGCTTATACTTAAACATTTCTAACTTGATCCCCAAGAACTTTTTGAAAGTAACAGTGGTATAGTTTTTATAATTTTGTTGTTTATTCCTACAAATGACAAGTCTGATTTCAGATGTGAACAAAGGAGTCAGACCTATACTACTTTTTTTTTTTTTAAGATTTTATTTATATATTTGACAGAGAGAGAGAGAGGTCACAAGCAGGCAGAGAGGCAGGCAGAGAGAGAGAAGGAAGCAGGCTCCCCGCTGAGCAGAGAGCCCGATGTGGGGCTCGATCGCAGGACCCTGAGATCACGACCCAAGCTGAAGGCAGAGGCTCAACCCACTGAGCCACCCAAGCACCCCGACCTATACTACTTATATAGTCAGTTTGTCAGAGTAGAAATTATTAAATTTGCCTCCCAACTGCTGTAGTTGAAATATTGATTTAGATAAGACTTGAGGAGGAATTAACATATTTTATATGAAATCATGTACAAAACCCAAATTGAACCACTCATTAATGCCATCAATTTATTTTCTATGTTGGTCAGCTGCACTTAAATGATAACATACTATTTCCTTCTCTTGAATATACTTAAAGAAGGCCAGTAGTCTGGCTGTTGTTTAAAGCCTCTTGTTTATAAAATTTTTCTTTAAAAGGCAAGTAGATAGTAGTTCTCCAACCTGTCTACTGAACAGGCCTAAAAGTAGTGGTAACCCAAAAATAATGAACATCCCCAGTGTCCAGATTGAGGTGTCTAAATACTGTTCTCCGTTAAAAGGAACTAGGGCTTCTTGAGGAGTTGGCTGGTTCTAGCCTGGCAGGTGATACATAAGGTCACAACAAGATATCTTACTGTGCCAGAAAGTAAAGAAACTGTCAAAGATGAAAGAATTTTGTCAAAAGGACACAAGAAGAAATACAAATGGGCTCCCCTCAGGGATAAATGGAACACTAGGAGCATTAAAAAAAAAAAAAAAAAAAAAAGGAATGAAATTGGTTGAAACACATTGAGTCCAGCGACACTCAAATGAAGAGAGACGAAGAGAGATTGAGAGAAAGAAAAACCAAAAAGCAACCAGTATCAGTAACTGGATATCATTAGAATTAACTTCTTGCTCTGAAAATTGGTAACTAAAAGGAAAGAAATAAGTAAGCATTTATCCTATCTTTCCCATATGAATTGCCTTTCTGGGTAACTAGTCCCTTTTAATGAGGGAAACTTCTTTTATACAGAAGAATTTCAACTAACATAGAGAAGACAGAGAATCACTGTTTTAAAATCCCTAATGAAATAATTAGTACTTCATAATGCTAAAGACAGAATGTTTTCATTTAATACCTGTGACATGTAAGTATTTTATACATCGTCCAGGGAGAATATATATCATATTCATATGAAAAAAGGGACAGGTAAAGCAAAATCTGAAGAATCATCACATCTAGGTGATGGGAATATGGAGGTTATTATCTGCTTTCTCTGCTTTTGAACATGTTTGAATTTTTTCATAAGAAAAATTAAAATAAATGCATTTGGTGTAGTTGAAAGGACTAGAGTGGGAATTAAAAGGCCTAAATTCTTGTTTTAACTCCATGTAAGGGAAGCACTTTTTTTTCCTTTTCTTTAATTGAAGTATAGTTGACACAATATTACATTAGTTTTAGGTGTCCGGCATAGTGATTTGACAACTCTATATGTTATGCTACATTCAGCACAAGTGTATCTACCATTTATCACCATACGACACTATTATAATACTGTTGACAGTATTCCCTGTGCTGTACCTTCATCCTCGTGACTTTTTTGTTCCATACCTGGAAGCCTGTCCCTCCCATTCCCATTAACCCATTTTACCCATCCTCCTGACCCCCTCCCCTCTGGCAACCCAGTTTGTTCTCTATATTTAAGAGTCTATTTCTGGTTTTGTTTGTTTGTTCATTTGTTTTTTAGATTCCACATGTAGATGACATCATATGGTATTTGTCTTTCTCTGTCTGACTTATTTCACTTAGCATAATATCCTGTAGGTCCCTTCATGTTGTCACAAATGGTACGATCTCATTCTTTTTTTATGGCTGAGTAATATTCCTGTGTGTGTGTGTGTGTGTGTGTGTGTGTGTGTGTGTGTGTGTGTGTGTGAGATATCTTCTTTATCCATTTATCTATGGATGGACACTTGGGTTTCTTCCATATTTTGGCTTTTGTAAATAATGCTGCAATAAAGAGAGGTACCTTTATCTTTTTAAATTAGTTTTCTCATTTTCTTTGAGGAAATATCCCATAGTGGAGTTGCTGGATCATATGATATTTCTCTTTTTACTTTTTTGAGGAATTTCCGTACTGTTTTCCACAGTGGCTGCACCAATTAACATTTCCACCAACAGTGTACAAGGGTCCTTTTTTCTCCAAATCCTCGCCAACACTTGTTATTTCTTGTCTTTTTTATTCTAGCCATTCTGACAAGTGTAAGGTGATATCTCATGGCTTTAGTTCACATTTCCCTGATGATTAGTGATTTCAAGCATCTTTTCATGTGTCTGTTGGACCTCTGCATGTCTTCTTTGGAAGTAAGGAAGTATTTTAAAATAAGACAAATTGCTTCTTCGAGTGTTTGTTTCCCTATTTATAAAATAGTTTGTTATACATCACTGTGGTTCAAAACTTGGTAATTAGAATTCTGATCTGTGGAAATTAAAAAAAAAAAAGGATTCTGTGTTGAATTTAAGCTTAGAAGAATCTGCATATTATATTCTCCTTTTTAGAATGATAATGCATATTAGCATTTTAAGGCTTTGGGAACTCCTTGGCAAATAAAGAATCAAACAAACAATTGAACATCTTGAGCTCAGTGTTTCCCAGATACAATTAAAGAAAACACCCTTCCCCTCAGTTTTGTTTTGTTTTGTTTTGTTTTTTCATTTAATACCTATGACATTTTGAGGAAAACCCTAGACTATGCAATCTGTGAAGACCCTTTTGGCACAGAAGTTCTAGGAGTCTAATTCTGTAAGCCTTTTAAATGTCTATAGAAAATCAAAATAACCAGTTAATACAGTGGGGAAAAAAAATCAATCAAATCAGTTGTCTGACAGAAGTGCCTATTTAATTCAGTCCAAATGTTTTATCAAGTAGCCCCAGGTAGACCAGCTTGAGTGTTTAAAAAAAATAATCCTGGCACTATCCTATGAATTCACGGTTTGTTCTATTTGTGAGATGCTGAGCTTAAGTAAAGACACAATATTCATTTGGTCTGTTGTGGTGATCAATGCTGATTGCTCAACAATCAGTGATTGATGTCAGTCAGAAAGCTCAACAAATGGTCATATTCACTGTCTGCCTATTACCACTCACATGACCACCATGGCCTAACTTGGAATAGATATGATATTTGACCTGGAACATGTTTGTAACTACTCTGTATCCCCCTTATAGATAATTTTTCTAATATTCACTCAATTTCATGGGGTGATAGCTATAAAAATGTGGAGGATTTAAGGAGGTCCAGTGCTGACCATTATTTAAACAGTTATTTTTTTTCCTAAAAGATACATATTCTCTCTTTTTTCTTGCTTGAAGATGCAATTCAGAACTTTTAAAATTAAAATTAATTTTAATTATTTAATTAACTTTTAAAATTAAACCCTCAATTTCTCAGTCTTAAGGAAAGAAAAAACTGCTGTCAATAGTTTTCTTGTGTTTGCTGTTAGTAGAACTTTCTAGAAGGTTGGGAAGTGAGTGAATGAGCAAGCACATGAGCTGATGTGATTCATTAACAATAAAAGAAAAAGCCTGCCCAATTCTGTGTCTACCCTACAACCATACAATACATGAATTTTTAAATGAAATTTTTAATTTTGAGATAATGACAGGTTCACATGCAGTTGTAAGAAATAATACAGACAGATCTCATATATTCTTTTTTTTTAAAGATTTTATTTATTTATTTATTTGACAGAGATCACAAGTAGGCAAAGAGGTAGGTGGTGGAGGCGCGGGAGGGCGGTGGGGGTGGGTAGGGGGTGGGGGAAGCAGGCTCCCCGCTGATCAGAGGGCTGGATGAGGGGCTCGATCCCAGGACCCTGAGATCACGACCTGAGCCGAAGGCAGAGGCTTAACCCACTGAGCCACCCAGGCGCCCCATATCTCATATATTCTTTAGACCATATCTCCCAATAACATCTTACACAACTATCTACTACAACATTGTGCTAGAATCACAGTATGCCATTTGTAAAGTTAAAAGGAGATGCCAAAGTAAAGAAAGAAGAAAGGAAGGGACAAAGGTACATGAACTTCTTGCATAAATTTCATTTCACATTGCCTACCTATATTCCACGTTTTAAAAGAAGAAATCCAAATCACTGTCTGTTACAAGTAAGGAGACATCCAGATGCTTTCTCTTTCTGCACTTGTGTAAGTAAATGATATGATTTTCCGTGTATATAAAGTATGGACTCAGAAGTCATACTTAGCATAAGTGTATACAGTATGATTCTGCATATGCTCTCACACACCCCTCTCTACCAAATAAATATATAAGGTTTGAAATGCCTCGAGGTGCAAACCAAAGCAAATTTATCAGAAGCTGGGCCTTCTGAAAAGATCCCATGGCATGAATTTGCTGTCTTATGAAATTTTAAGCCTGTCATTTCATTTTGAATGTTTAGGGGAAGGACTGAACAGAACACCTCTCTACTTGGGCCATCTGTAATGTGAAAACAGAACGGTCAGCAGGGTGTTGGCTAGTCACTGTCCATTTACCTTTAACAGACTTTTCCTTCCCTGGGTGCATCTCTGATGATGGAAGAATCATTTCTCTTCCTTCTTCTCTTTGTGATAATTATTTATCCAAATACTGGTGCCACATGAATTCACTGCTGCCATAGTGCATTATCTCTTCTTGCCCATCATTCAAATCCTTGGGTGATGTGGACATGCGTGTATGTGTGTGCATGTGTGTGTGTGCATGAGCCAAGGGTAAATATTTGACCGTGGTTCCAGCCACCACTGCACAGCCCCTGAGTGACCCTGCATTAATTAGCTGAGAATTTCAGGGCTTTGAATCTGATTGAATCAAAATATTGTTTTTACAAGTTGATGAAGGCTCTTGATTGATGTGGGCCCTGCTGATTCTTTAAAGGATTAAATTGTATGTACAGATTACGGAGTCCTGGCTGTCACTGCTTAAAAGGGGATTGTTTTTTAACCAGGCTTAGAAAAAAAAGTAGTGCTATGTTGTGTTTTCCTCCCCATGGGCGTCGTGATCATTTCAGTGGGCAAAGTATGAAAGAGAATTAGAAAAATTGAGGAAAGTGGTCAAGAAAAACATCAGGTAGAAATAAAGAGGCAGAAGAGACAGACAAAAGGAAACAGAGAAGGAGGAAGAGGCTTGGCTTCCATTCATCCTGAAAATAGGTTTAGTGTGCACATCTGCCATCATGAAGCCTGCCATGTTTTACCCTGGGCTCGGGAAAGGAGCACAATCATTGGGGTCTGGGCTGGTCGGGGCCTAGAGCTACTGAATGGCATCTTCGATGAGATAGACTCACAGGGCCTTGGGTCACATGGGCCTTGGGTCACACCTGAGAGCCCCACAGCGTCAGTGAGACACCAGACCTGCCCGCAGTCAGGCCCTTGGCCAGAGAAAGGACGAGACAAGCAAAGCTCTGGGGGGGAACTGACAGGAATAGAGAGCAAAGGCAGGAGCACAGCTAAACTCCTGCAAACATTCCGTATTAATGGGAAATAGCCACATCCCCAGACAAGGCAAGTCTTAATATGTTGCCCTCTTCTACTTCTCTTTCTCAAGATCTCTTCTGTTGGTCCTGTGTTGATGTTTTTCCTACCTGCAAATTTAGAAAACTTTAATCTAATTTCATCGTGTGCCCGTTAACGTGAAAAATGACTTTTCTCATGGACTCTGTGTTGTGTAATGAATCAAAACCAATCAGCATACAGAAGAAACAATAAAATGGAGCACAAATCATCATGTACCCTGAGCAGGGAAATTGCTGAAGGTCTAAGCCAGCATCCCCTTGCACAACTTCTGAGAATGAACCTCTGGTTTTTAAATAGTTCTGGGAACATGCCATTTCCCTTAGGTTCCTTTTCAGACTAGTTAGCTAGAATCTTGGACCCTTTCTGAAGTTTTATTCTCCTTTCACTTGTGTCATGAAGGGATTCCTGAAAGTTGGTTAAGCTATAATATGTTAGGCAGTGGGTAGAGCACCGTGATGGGTAGGTGACCTAGAGCATGGAAAAGGGGAATCTATAGGAAGGAAAACTCTAAAAGCCTATTGTCTGGTTTAAAAAAAGATCAGATCCACAAAACTGACCATCATTTTTTTTTCCCCTAAGATTTTATTTATTTATTTGACAGAGATCACAAGTAGGCAGAGAGGCAGGCAGAGAGAGAGAGGAGGAAGCAGGCTCCCCACTAAGCAGAGAGCCCGATGCGGGGCTCGATCCCAGGACCCTGAGATCATGACCTGAGCCAAAGGCAGTGGCTTAACCCACTGAGCCACCCAGGCGCCCCAACATTCTATAGACTTTAAACAAATGGGACAACAGAACTTAGTAACAACAGAAACATATTTACCATTGTTCTAGAGACTAGGAAGTCTGAAATCAGGGTGCCAGTGTGGTTAGGTTTTGGCGAGCACCCACAGCCAACTTCTCCTTATACCCTCACAAGGCAGAGAACAGAGTGGGGGAACACTCACTCTTTCAAAGTTCTCTTGTGACCTATCAGGACACTAATTTCATTCATGATAGTTTCCACCCTCGTGACCTCATCTCATCCTAATTACCTCCCAAAGGCCCTCTTCCTAATACCATCCCCTCGGGAGTTTGCAGGGAGGGTGGGACACAAACATTCAGTTGACAACACATATAAGACGGTGGCTTTAAAATGAAGGGCACGAAGACGAGAGTGAAATAGAGCAATGGAGAATCCGAAGTAAGACCACCGGGAGGCACTGGGTCTTCAGAGGCGCCTTGTGGGAGATGGCAGGTGTGAACGTGCAAAGAGCAGAGGAGAGTCTCCTACAGGACAAAGGACAAGTCTTAAGAAATCAGGACATTTTGTGGTTATTCAGCTTGGTAGAGGCAGGAGAGTAGTGTGGGTAAAGAAGCCGAAAGACAGTTTAAGGAAGTGGCTTCCTTTAAAAAAAAAAAATTCCCTCCTGTTTATTGACAATTTGTATTTCTTCTTTTGTGGATTGTTTGTTCATATTGTTTATTTTCCCCCCCTGGGGTGTTTGTTCTTTATTATTCATTTTAAGCATTTTCTGTGTGTTAGAGATATTAATCTTTTTTTCATCTATGATATGATTCTTTCTCTGTGTTTGGTGTTTGTTTCTGATTTTTGTTTATGGCATTTTTTTTTCTCTTGATGGAGGATCCTGGCTGTCACAAAGGGATACCAAAAGCAGGGGCTATTGAGACCCAACTGCAGACACCTGAGCAGAGGGATGACAGCAGGAAGAACCCCCATGCGAGGATATAGAAGTTCCTGCTCTCTAATCTCAAAAAATTTGATTTAGTAGGTCTGAAGTGAAGGGTCCATAAATAAGTAATTAAAAGTCCCTACTGTTAGGACTTCCACACTTTAAAATGCGTACAGATGACCTGGGGATCTTGTTGAAAAGCAGATTCTGACTCAGTGAGTCCAGGGTGGGCTCTAGGTTCTGCAAACGTAGCACGCTCCCAGATGCATGGTGGGGTGGCCCCACCATGAGTCCCAGGAGCCAGTGAGCTGATAACTAGGTATGGTTAGGACCCACTTCCTGAGAGCATCTAAGGTCTAAGAACAATGCAGGTGCAGTAACCTGTGTGCATGAAATCTTACATCATTTCTTTCAGCAATGAGAAATAAAAGAGGTGATTTTTGTTTAAAGAAACCAGAACATGACCATAAAGCAGTGAGATTATTTCTTTTTCACATCTGCATTTAGAATTAGGCTTATTGTACTTAACTCACAGTTAGTAAAAAAAAAAAAATAAGTAAAGGAAGTCTTCAGGTCTCCCTGGAATATATAAATAATGGATTATTCCTGTAGGTTCTTCCTCCTGTCTTAAGAACCAAGCTGGCATTATTTTAAAAGAAATGGAGGAAGGAGGAGAGGAAAAAAGGGAGAAAGGGAAGGGTGGGTGTGGGAAAAAGAAGGGAACAGTCCGGAGTTACTGGAGGTAACGCTCAGCAAGGGAAGACTAGAGCTGTGAGAAAGAGAGAGGAAATAGGGAGCTACACTTAAATTATAGGTGTGTGTATATGTGCACAAGAACATGCATGTGTATATATGTGTGTGTATAAATATGTAATGATCTGTAATTATGTGTATATATACATATGTGTTAGGTACAGTTATATATCTTATGCGTATATATGTATATACTTATATTTCTGTGTATATGTGTGTAGGTAGAGAGAGAGACAGAGAGAAAGAGAAATGACCAAGCTGGTAGAAAATAAACCATCTAGGGGGCATCTGGGTGTTTCAGACAGTTAGGTGTCTGACTCTTGATTTTGGCTCAGGTCATGATCTCAGGTTTGTGAGCTAGAGCCCCAAGTTGAGCTCTGTGCTCTGTGCAGACTCTGCTTAAGAGTCTCTCTCTGTCCCTCCTCCATGATTCTCTCTCTTTTTCTTTTCTTTTTTTTTTTTTTTAAAGATTTTATTTATTTATTTGACAGAGAGAAAGATCACAAGTAGGCAGAGAGGCAGGTAGAGAGAGAAGGGGAAGCAGGCTCCCTGTTGAGCAGAGAGCCCGATGCGGGGCTCGATCCCAGGACCCTGGGATCATGACCTGAGCCGAAGGCAGAGGCTTAACCCACTGAGCCACCCAGGCGCCCCTCTCTCTCTTTCTTTCTCTCTCTTCCCCCATCTTTAAAAATAAAAAAAGAAAAAAAATGTAAAAAAAAAAACCCATCTTATTTCTAACAAAATAGTTGGAGGTTCTCTGGTTATGTATAATATAAATAGATATTAATATAATCTAATAGATTATAATCATCATTATAAAGTACACCTCCTTTGACACCCACCAGTGGCAGAAGTGTTCTAAGAACCACACTTCCCTGAAAGAAAACATTTTTAATCAAATATAGGTACAGCCAAGACCATTGACTCCCCCTCATTCCCATCATATATTTTATGCATATGAAAGTTCCATCCTCCCTTTACAGACAAAAATCCTGCTCTTTGCCCAAAAAGGGTCACAGTCTCTCTGTGGCCTGGTTTCAGAACAGTGTATTTCCACTCCGTTACCCAAGAACAAGAACACAGGAGCCCAAGAACACGGCCATCTCTAGCCCCAGTTTTAGCGATGAAGTTCAGCCATCACCAAGAAGGCTAGGCAGTCCTCAGGTTATCTTCACTTCCCTTCCAGCTGGGGAGAGCTGTGAGGGTCTTTGGTGCTAGGGCACAAGAAGGAGTGAGGGCATGGGGTATGGACTTCTGGGGGTTCTGCTGCAGGGTAAATATTCTTGCGGAAAAGCAGCACATAGATGCAATAAAAGGCACCCCCTCCTCTCATTCACTATAACTCTCTTATTATCCTGGGCTCAGGTGTGTTGCATGAATATACAATAACGGGGCTAACAAGATGGTTTGGGGTCACAGAGGGATAAACCATGGCGTAATCCAGCTCCAAAAGCCGTTCTGGTAATGAAAATTGTAGAGCGGTCTTGTGGCTAGTTTTGTAATAAAGATATACAAAGATGAATATAGGTTTCCAGGAATTAATCTGAGAGCATTTGATCCAATTTATACTGGAGTGGCTGCATTGAAGGCAGCTCGGTAGACGGGATTCCAATTTAGGTTGATAGAGTGCTGTGGGGTCCCAGGGAGGAAGGGCTCCTTGTAATTGGGAGATGATTTTATTTTTGAAATGCCCATCCCTTGGCTTTGTCAAAGGCCGTGCATCTGTCTGCCTCGCCTGTGAATGCAGCCTGGCTCAAGGCACCGAACCCTGCCGTGTAAGCTTCTGGTTCAGTATTCAGCTTGACCGACAGGCTTCCAGTTTTATTCTTTCAGAGGGGACCCCAGGACACGCTGCATTTTATTGTTGTGATTGTTCTGTGGCCCAAGCAACATTAGGCCCATGGAGAACGGAGGCTCCAGACAGCGTTAGGCACCCTCTCTTCCCCCTTTCCATTTCTGACCTGCTGGAAGTGACCAAGTGGAAGTCTCCTCAGAGTTTCTGCTCCAGAAGCCAGGAGCTCAGGGCTGAGGAGCCGGGTGGGGAGGGTGGATGCGGGGGTACTGTTCTTATTCTGTCCTTGAGAGGGTGTCATTCTCTGGCAGATGTCCAGGCCCAGGACAGGAAGGGGGACAGCAGCTGAATTGAGCCTACGGCTCTTGAAGAACTGGAATTCCTGGCACACTCCTGATAAAGCAGCCCCAGACCACCCCGGGATTGTTGACTGTGCCGACCTTATTGTCATGCTATCTGTTGGATTCTTGGAGCTGCCAATTCAGGAAGAAGTTTCCTGAAGAAGTATTTAGATTCAAAAGCAATTTGATGCTTCCCGTTGACTTTTATTTTTTTTAGGGGACATTAGGGAATCCATCTCTTCAGATCCTACCTGGGTAGCTGTTAAGAGAGGCTTGTATTAACAACTCCTGTTCTGCTTAACAACATGAATCAGAAAGCATTGACCTCTGGCATTCTCCCCTAGAACCCTGGGCCTCCCGTTTGTGATTTTATTTAGTCCTTTTCACTGATTTAATTTTGAAGGTCTGTGAGTTTATATATTTTCTCACATATGAGTTTACATATTTATGATTAACCATCAAAACACATTGGTTATTGGAGCACCTTTTTAAGCATAGTTTGAAAAGAAGTTTGTAACAAGTTTCCATTCATGTCATGAATTACCACTTCAGATTTTCCTATCACTGTTAGAAAATTTGGCTATGTAGCTGTTTGTTGTAGTGTGGGGAAAGAAATTTAATTATCACTGAAGGCTTTTTATTTTTTTCCATTCTTAATCCTATTTTAATATTTCCCTAAATGGTGTACATTGGCTTGTATACTGTACACACAAGGTGGCATAAGACTTGAACTGCCTTTAATAACAAATAAAAAAGCAGTTTGTATTCAGCTTAAAATAGCCCACAGCTAAAACGAAGAATATAGCTTTGTAGCCAATGAACCCAGAGAGAGTTTAATCATTTAGCCTGCAGATTACAACTTAAGGCATTTGTAGGATTTTCAGATAGATACATATATATGTATATGTATAGTCTGGAATTTGCTTATTATTTGCATAAATCACCTTTTTAGCACAAAACCACAAGCTTTTTAGATCATTTTTACTTTTCTACTGTCTTAGCTTAGATTATCTTGGATGGGAGGTGGGAGTGGTATTTTTAGATGCAGCAAATGAGGAAAAAAATGCATTTTCAATTGTCAGTAATATTTAATTTCTATCAATAATTTCTTAATTGTTCTCCTGAAAAGCAAAGCTTTAATGTGTCAGCCTAAATTACAATACAAATCAGAAATTATGCTGTTAACATTTCCCATTTTCAGATATTACTGATTAGATTAGAGAAAATTATTCCTTATAATTTCACTATAGAAAAGCTATATGTCTAGTCATATCACTACATCGAAACGAAATTAAGGAGAAACGGCTTCTTAACACAGTGTTTGCAGATTTTTTTTTTTTTTTTTTTTTTTTTGAGAAGAAGGAAAGACTGCAGCATCTAATTTTACCCATGATTTGTCTTTATTAAAAGCTCTTGTCAGGGAATTAAACTTTTTTTGGTCTGGGCATTGCCTTAAAAATACAAAGCGTATCATGATGTTGGTCTTATAATAAAAATTAGACTGATTTTAATTTAAAGAGATTTATAAGTCATTCTCTTAGGAATTTTTTTGTTTTATTCACCAAGTTAGTAGACCAGTAGAAACATACCAATGATGTTTAGTTTGCAAGTTAATGAAAAACAAATCCCCTATTGAAATAAACTAGATATTTTCTTCTTTTAATATAGAGAGATCAAGTCCATGCCTAAGAAACTTTTCAACTAGCAAAATTCTCCTGAATTTCTTTCTCACATTTTTAAGATCAGATACCTTCTGTATCATGGAACTCACCATTTTGGGGGGGAAATCTTGCCTTTTCAGAATTCACTAAGGCCATTGTGTGAGGTTGAACTTTTTTCAGTATGACGTTAATGTCTAAAATAGAGAAAAAGAAAGAAAAAACCCTGAAGGAATGAAAAGAGCATTTAATTTGAATGATTTGTATATGGGCATCTCAGGAAACACACATCTCGTGCATGAGCAAGCCATCCCTCTGTTGTAAAAGACGCTATATCAATGTGTATTTAACTTCAGATGAAAGTTGAAGAGCAGAAACAAGCTTCTATTAGGGAAACATTATATGGGGTTGTGTTTGTGAAGGAATCCCAAGGATTTTTCTGAATACGTTAACTTTTTGGCGTAACTGATGAAAGCTTATAGCGGAGCAAGTCTGTTTCTTAACACAAATTTGTAAGGGTGATTTTGATATCTTTACCTTTAATGTTTCAAAGAAGCTTTGTTAAAGTCCAGTTTCTGCAAAACGTGTACCAGGAAAGTGTCAGATCACAGGAAAAGAAGACTTTTAAAAATTCAAGGAATATTTGTTTTTTAAGTAAAGCTCATGAAAACTGCCTGGCAAGCCTATTTTTAGGATACCAGATACACTCTGCCTTCTCAGGGAGGAGACTGTACAAGGAAAAGGGATGATTAGGGTTCTAACTGCTATTTACAGCAAACGATCAGTTGGCTATTTTTCTTTCCAAATACGCAGATTAAGATAATAAAAGGAGTGACAGTGGATTCCTTGCGGAATTCACTGTTCTTCTCAAGCTCCAGCCTGGCATCGACAACAGCATCTGTGTGCACTTCTGGCCCCGCCTGCGAGTGTACATGTTTGTATATCCCGGTCTCACTGACAGACCTAATTTCAGAATACATAATGCATGATTTTGAAACCAATTTGTTATTGTAATAAAATATTTTTTAGGAATGCATGGAAGTACTTGAGAGGAGAATGTTAAATTATACATGCATTGTGGCCGAGTGGATTCATTTAGCTCAGTCTGCAGGTGAATCTCCCTGTGACCTTGGCACTTGCCGGCTAGTATAGAATAACAATCAAAGCTTGGATTGGAAATCCGACCATTTCCAAATATTAACAACTTCTTTCAAAGGAAATGCTGATTTCAGCATTTATGTTAATGGGGACATCATTATCTCTTTCAGAGTTTTTAGGGGAGGGGGAGAAATTAAAAAAAAGCAGCCATGATCTTAATAGGATTAAAAGCCTGGCTTTTTATTTTCAAAATGCTAATTTGTTGTCTGCATTCTGTTTTCATATCAGGGCTTGTTACTCACTACCTTAGGACCCACAGACTGTGGAAGACTCAAAAGAATTGCATTGGTAACAATAGGAAAGTGACATTACGGGTTTCTGTCTGAAAGGAATTCTACACTCTTTCCAAGCCCCTCCCCTCCTTTTCTTAGAAGTCAGCTTGTGGCCGAGCATTTCGAGATAGAGTAGGAGAGTACAGACATGCTTCAGGTTCCTGACCTGACTCCCATTTACTTACCCTTCCACGTTAGGGAACAAATTTCAGTCATTAGAGGGGCATTAATTGAAACAGCGTGCTACCCATATGAATCAGATGAACCGCCTGGGCCGGAGAAGTTTGGCTGTGAAGTTGAGTCGCCCGAAGCTCCTGACATTCTATAATCTGCTTATCTTGCTGCCTTTCCCCAGTAGCTCACCCTTGGCTGAGGCAGCAGAACAGAGGGGCAGAGAGAGTAGGCCAGAGCTGAGACAGTAATTTACCATGTAATTTGTTTTGAGATTCCTTTGATAGATTTCACTTTCAAAGAAACTTGCAAGTGAAGGGGACCCTTGCACCCTGAAGCCAGCCTGATCTTGGGACTTGAAAGGACTGCACCATGCCTGAGCCTAGTGACAATCTTGGTAAATGGGACTTACCTGTACTCACCTGAGTTGAAAGAGGAATTTCCTCCGTTGTCTTTTTTTTTTTTTTTTTTTTTTTGCCTTTTGCTTTCCTGTCCAACGGGGGAATGAAGAGAAGACATAGAAAAGTTCCATGCAGGTTGATGAAACCCGGGTGTAGCAATCCAGAGAAGCAGGTAATTTTAAGTTCAGGTCTGTTTGGCAAATGAGGTGTCCCATTTGGGGTAATACGTGTTCATGTTTTGGCCCAGCAGGTGTGCTAATGCAAGACAGGTTTCCTATAACTGCCTTATTTAGGGGATGTTACAAATAGAAAGACTATTTAAATGCCCACAAAGACATTAACAAAAATATTCCAACTCTCAAAACCCTTTTCTGAAAACCAGAAAAAAAAAAAAAATCAAAGGAAAAAGGCCCACGCTTTGGGTTTTGCTCACTTGTGTTTTTAATAGTTGTTTAATGACCTATAAAGTCACTTTTTAAAGAAAAGAAACATAAAGGAATTTGGTAACTAAAAAAAAATTTAAAAGGGAAGGGGGGCTGCTGCTGAGACATTTCCTTCCAGCTGCTGAGAGAAACCGAACTGGCTATTTTCTGTGGTGCTTTGAATGGTATGTGTAGCATTCACCTTTTCTTCCTTCCTTACTGACTTTGTTGAAGAATACAAATACCGAGGCTATTTCTTTTTCCTGCCAGAACAGTTGGTTTGCTGGGAGTTGTGTTTTGTTTTCTGTTTAAAGGAACAGCAGATAAAAGGGGAGGTATCATCTACATTTTGCTTAGTACATAGGTTTCTGTTCAATGTCCTTTTGGAAAAAAAAAAATAAATTCCTTCAATTAGCATCTCTCACAGAAACAAAGAGTTTGCTCTGTTCAGAGCTCATTATTTAAGTATTCTAAGGCATATAACATCGCAGCCTGTTGCCATGAAATGATTTGTAAGTCATGCCTTAATTAAGGGGTGTTTAGGCCAGAAGATATGCAAGCACATCCTGACTGAGAATGGGAACAAAACAAATGGACAAAGCCTGTAACTGTCCAACTTCGTCCTCCAACTTTGAAAGGCATTTTCTATCTTTCTGTTCCTGTTGAATAAGTACCGTGGGATCTGAAGAAAAAGAAAACACTGGAGTGGACATTGATCCAATGGAATGACCTTGGCATACGAGAATGTTCTGTTTTGAGAAAACGTGGCTGAAGATGGCTGGTTTTATCCTGGTAGAGGCTAGAGGAAGCACCTGCAGAAGGTCCCAAAGAAGGTAAATGAGGAAATCTTGTAGGGATGACAGTGACTAACAGTTTTCCATCTTCTTCTAGTGCAGGGCAAGAGAAATTGGGCTTCAGTTTAACATGGAGAATTAGTTCAAAGGAAGAAAAATTGTAAGTGCTTGAAATAGATTTCCCAGTATGGTGGGTTGAATAGCATCCTTCCAAAATTCATGTCCACCCAGATACTCAGAATGTGATCTCCCTTGGAAATAAGATCTTTGTAGATTTTATTAGTTAAAGATCTCAAGGTGAAATTGTCCTGGGTTTAGGATGGGCACTAAATCCAGTGATTAGCATTCTTATAAGAAAAAAAGAGGAGATATAACTCATAGAGAAACACAGGGGAAAGCCATGTAGAGACAAAGGTAGAGATGGGAGTGATGCATCTACAAGCCAAGGAATGCCAGGGATTGCTGGAACCACCAGAAGCCAGGAGAGAGGCATGGAAAGGATTCTCCATCAGAGCCTCCTGAAGGAACCAACCCTGCTAGCACCTTGATGTTGGCCTTCTGACTTTCACAACTATGAGATGATAAACTTATATTGTTTAAAAACACCAACTCTCTGACAATGTGTTATGGCAGCCCTCAGAAACTAATATCACCCTGAAATACAGCAGCCGTTCTGCATATTTTAAGCTCAACAGGAGCTGATCCTCATAAATACAGATAAATAGGAGATAAATCTGATTTTCATCTGCCATCTACAGAGTCCTCTTGTTCTAGCTTTTATGGGACATGGCTATTAAGGTATTACCAGGACCCAGGGCCCTCTGGCATTCCAAAACAGATCTGCAGCTGGTATCAGGAGAAGGTGTCCCAGGAGTCCCAGGCTAGCCCTGGTCTGGAATTGCCATGGCTGCCGATTGAGTTGGAAGCTTCCACAAGGGATCTTTTACCCAACTGGGTACAAATTCTACCCATTTCTCCTAGGTGCCAAAAAATTACACTTATGCCCTAGAATTTAACCAAGGAGTCCCAAGCCCACAGAGAGATTCACCAAGGCCCCACCTTTCCCCATTATAGCATTTGCAAGTTAGGCACACACCCTGGGTTGTATTGTGCATTCAGAACTCCCCCACTTGGCAGATGCTAATGGTCGTCAACTTGGAGAATATGTTTGCCTGGAAGAGAGGCCGACCTGTGTGATAGTGTAGACGAGCACTAAACCTAGATTTGGAAGGAAGGTCTGGACTGGTCTGGGTGATCTTGGACAAGTCATTTAAACCTTAGCACCCTTATTTTCATTATCTATACCAAGTGAGACTAGCATACTCTCCCCCAAGTTATGAGAGAGAAACAAAATAATGTGTATGACAAAGCTTTGGTATCTATTAGGTACCCTGCAAACCTTAACTATTTGAGGTAACCTTTAGGGAAAAGGACCCCAGTTAAATTTTTTACTCCTTAGCACCACCTTGTGTCCAAGATACTACTCTTGAATTTTTGAGTTCTATATTATAAAATGGATCACTGAAGGACTCATTGGCATTTTCTTCCCAATGCCATCAATGTGACAACAAAGTAAAATTGAATAAACTATCCATGGTCCTCACTACTTCTAAGAATTAGCACCGGATGGCAAATGTTTGATAGTAGATGGTTTTCTACTACATGGGATGCATGGCAACTGAGAGGCATCATCAAACCCATCAATTACAGTATTTTTCTCCTAAGAGAACAAAGAGGGACTCCAAAGTTAAATACATTGCTTAGCTACCAGTATTTAACACCATAATGTGAAGATGATAGATTTAGGAGAAACTGATAATTCTAATAACCTGAGCAAACCTGACCACCAGACACAGAGAGACCTCAGCAGTATGATTCTGAAGAATGGGGATTAAGAATGGATTAAGCTAGAAAACACACCCAGTCGAAGGTCTGATGCCATGGGTTGGACAGAGGGCCTGATGGTGGAATGCTATGGAGGGCTGGGTCTAGTCCATGCCCTTGTTTGTATTGAGTTTAAACTAGTTGGGTTGGTGACGGAAGCAGACTGGTCGAAAGGAGGAAGTATAGGAGCCAGAGACTTGCCATAGTGGCAACAGCCATGGTCAAATGTAATGATGTTGGAACTCATATCTTCAAGTGGTGGGATAGTCAGTATAATCTAAGGATAGAGGGAGTACATCCTATCTTTAAGGGGATGAAACCAAGGGTTGGCAGTAATGAAGATGCGGCAGGGTCTAGTTACTGTAGACACTAACTTGGTTGTAGACCAAGGTACAGGGTGGAGTGGTGTTTCCAGTGAGTGAGAAGAAGCTAGGCTTAGTAGGCCTGCACGTACCAACACCTTGATCCAGGGAAGCTGGGCTGTTGTGGAGAGTGAGTGTCGGGATAATGACACATTGCCAGGTTTAGATCCCACTGACTCAGGATGGGGAGAGGTGGAAGTCAGAGGTCTAGGGTCTTCAAGACTTACAGATGGGGACTTGTGACCAGGTAGGAAGTACATTCTTGGCTTACCCTAGTCACAGCCATGACCAAGTGTTAAAACCATGTTCTGACTTATAAACAAGCTCTGTTAGACTTTGCCCTTGGCCTATCTATCCCTAATATTATGTGTCTTTTTTTGGATTATAATTAATGACTTCTTTGAAGAACCTCATCCACTTGCTTTATTACTTAAAAAAATTTGTTGAGTTACTTGAGGATTTAATTCTGGGATCTTTGACACAGTGCTTTGTCATTTCCTTTGGGGTGTTTTGTCTTCCTACCTAGAGATAAGCTCTTTTAGGATAGTATCTATACCTTTAAAATGTTTTTTTTTTTTTTGCTCTTGCAAAAACCAATCCTAGGACTCAAAAACAGAACAGACTAAGAAGTGAAGCCTGGGTGCATGACCTATTCCAGGTGGAAATCAATTGCTTTCCGCAGCCAGGGGTAGGGAACAACAGGATGGAGGGTGGGAGGTGGGTTGGGACTGATATTATACTTAGATTATTGCTGTTTCACTCAACATGGAATCAGAAAGTAACCAGTCACAACCCCTAATATCGTAGATTATCACGTGTGACATTAACACATGTGAGAATTGGATCTTTAAGATTGCCCATTTAGAGGCTAATCACCCTCTTTTACATCCCCTCCATCGACCAAGTCTTGGTCTTCGCCTTCATTTGTAAAGCCTCTGGGTACTGCTGGTTAACTGAAATTTTCCAGAGCAGTATTTTGAATCACTGGCATTAGGACTGCAACTGAATAGTATACAGTGTTTCAGGCAGAGGTCTTCTTAAATGGAGGCCAGGATTTTCTGCTTATCTTTTCTATAATGGTACAGGAGCTTTGCTAGGGGGGTGGATTCTGAAGTATCACTTAACAGCAATCTAGTTCCTTAAGATTCTTGATAACATGGTTTGTATTTCACTACTAATAAATAGGACCAGTTTCACAGAAAGGCTGTTAAAAACACAGATGCGTTGGATTTGCCTGTACTTAAATCATTTTGTTTATTGTGATTTGACCCTCTCGTTGTCATTTTAAAGCCATCTTTGAAAAGGAAGACACCTTCTTTATCTACCCTGGTGAGATAAGTGAATAAAGATGTTTCTCATGGCCTCTTCCTAGATGCCTATGGTCCTGACACTGCATTTCAGACCTGCAGGGGCACAGCCTTCACCATAGACTATTTTAGTGATGCTGCTAACAGAGAAATTCCTAAAATGGGCTATCCTGGCAGATCCTAGGGAATATTCAGATCTAAAATAGTGTAGGGACCCAGGGAAGTGGCCCGTTTTGGCGCAGCCTGCCCTAGGCCCCTATAATAGATCTCCCAAATATTGTGCTTCAGTAGGTGAATTTACCAGACCATCTTTGAGAAGGGACATTAATGATGATATCTCATTTGGATGCTTAAAACTCCATCCATTCTTATCGAAAGAGTTGGCTCTAGAGATTTTGATTTTGCTCAAAAAAGGCAATGAGTGGGGAACCTGGGTGAGTTCAGGAAACTTGTTTTTCATTTCTGCTCCAGGTGCAGAGGAGCTCACACCAACCCACCTCAGTGATTCCAGAGCCCACAGAGAAGGCTCAAAGACACTGGGAGGGCCTGGACAATGAGATTCAACTTCTGTTTCGCATTTGTATCATAGAATTTGGCATTTTTGTTTCCTTTTCGAGAATAAGCCCATTTTAGGTAATGGGATTTTCTTATGAACTGAAGGGAAAAGAGAAAGCAATCACTGGGGGGAAATTAGTCATCTTGAATAAAATATAAGAATAATAAACCTTAATTATTTTGTATTTGATAAATTCTAAATTTGTGATAATTCAACATGGTTAGGAGAAATTTGAGATTTCCGTTACCCCTGCACTCAGTTTCTAAGTACAGACTATGACAAAATATGGTGAAGCGTTTCGAAGCTAAAGCATCTAGTCGGTTTTTAAGGGTTTGATCTAATTAATTGTGATATGCAAGATTTTAGCCCTGGTTATCTGTGTATCTTTCCTAAGGCCTATCATTTAGAAACAGTTCTTTTATTTCTGGTGATTTAGGCAATTGTATCTACAGTAAAAGTGGTAAAACTGATTTTTTAAAAAAAATAAAGAACAGCTCAAATATTCAGATGTTTCATGAAGAATGACCTTATCACATAGTTCCCATCTGTATATGTGTAGAAATTGAAACATATTACTTGCCTAATATCTACTGTTGGTAGAAAATTCTAGAACTCCTGTCTCCTGCCTCTGGAAATCAAATTGGTGCAAATATGTTGTGGGATTATCAAATATAGCAAATAAGAGCACAGAGCGTCCAGGTAAATTTGAATTTCAGGTAAACAATTACCTTTTTTTTTTTTTTTAAGTATAAGTATGTCCCATGTTTGGATACACGTATACCACATATTTTATACTAAATATTTTAGTATGTTACCTGCATACATAATACATGCTGCATTTATAATACATATGTATATAATACATATGATACATAATACAAATAAATACATAGATCATTTATTGATCCTAATTAGGGAGAGATTTAGATTCTGCTTATACCTTTTCTCTGGTGATTTCCTACTATTTTGCCTAGTCAATCAAACCTTCGAGGTCTCTGTATTTCAAATAAGGGACAGAGTCACACTTCCCAGTCTCATGGAGTATTTTTAACTTGTTCTGCCTCTGACCTAATGAACCATGGAGTAGAAACAACTCACACAAGTGAAATTTCAAAGGCCATATCATAGACATATCACCCTCCCATCTCCTGGTGATGGGGACCTTATTTTTAAATTACAGACAGGGTCCATATATACCATATGCTGTTGATCCAAGTAGAGTTCAGAGACTACGACTGAACCCCCAACCAGGGCTGCTCTCTTCGCACTTTGGTATTCCCCAAAGATTTTATCCTTCTGACCTGGACCCGCTCTAAGCCCATTCCTGGCAATTAAGATGGTAGCGATGATGATTGAGGCTTTGTGAAATACTGACTTGATGAGGTAACATAAGAACAGAACTCCAGAGTCATAAATGTAGAGAGCAAGCATGAAATCAGTGGGAAATTTGGCTTCCAAAAAAGCATTTAAAAAATCAGCCCTGTCGGGGCGCCTGGGTGGCTCAGTGGGTTAAGCCGCTGCCTTCGGCTCAGGTCATGATCTCAGAGTCCTGGGATCGAGCCCCGCATCGGGCTCTCTGCTCTCTAGGGGAGCCTGCTTCCTCCTCTCTCTCTGCCTGCCTCTCTGCCTGCTTGTGATCTCTCTGTCAAATAAATAAATAAAATCTTTAAAAAAAAAAAATCAGCCCTGTCAATGTCTTGATGAAAAAATGGCGTTGACTTTTGAAAGGACTTAGCAACCAGTTGGAGCCCTGACAGGTCTATTAAGGGGTGCTGTTTTTGTTTCCTCTGCTCCTTGTATGCAGGAGGGGGAAGGAGAGATCTTGTTTTTTAGTGTGATATTTACTTAGAGATTATAAACCGAAGATCTTTGGCACATCTGTGGTCCCTGAAATAGGTCGTGAAAAAATTTCTGTAATTGGGAAGTCATCAGCATCTTGTGACTTATTTAACATTTGGTGTGAAAACCAGTCACTAGAAAACAAGGGAGAGCAAAACAGGGAGAGAAGGGAGAGAACTTGACAGACCAGCCTCCAATCATCATAGCTCTGGGTTCTCCCCTACCCTCAGGTCTTTCAGGGATGAAATGTCAAATGAAACCAGCCTTTTGAGTTCCTCTATGAAGCCCAACATCTAATAACAAGCATCCTGGATGAGGAACAGATAACATTTGTCTTATGAGATGTGACAGTTGGTTCCCTTCCTGAGCACAGACCTGCACACAAGACTTTGTCAGGGGCTCAGGCCTGACAAGTTTGCAGATGCTACTGCTCGTCAGTTAATCAGATCCAGATGCTTCTTCCAGACAATTTTCTCACTAGTCTTGCATCCCTTCATGGTGGAGAGAGGAAGTGAGGAGAGCCAGAATTTGCCAAAGGTCTTTTTATTCTGAGAAGTTCTGCCATGTTTTCTTCATAATTCTATGTTTGTTTCCAACATGGAGTATTTGCAGTGGCCAGCAAGTAAACATGGGATGGGAGGAAAGCTGCCGGTCAGACACAGCTGCTTGAAGGAGATGCCACATGTAGATCTGGGAGAAGCTCGTGTGTCTCCATTTCCCTTCTTGACTCTTGTGACAACTCATTAGGAGGTCCACTATCTCCTTAGTTGAACTTGGAAGGATGCACAGACTTGAGAGAAGAGCAGAAAGAGGATAATTTCCTTAAGGCCCAGTGTCACACAGCTATTTCCATCGGTTAGATTCAGCGTCTGTCAGTAACCCACCAATAGAGCCCTTGAATTATATTTGGAAACGCGGTCGAGGAGGGCAGGGGACAGGAGGGGAAAGAGAAGTAGAGACATTTTCTTCTGTGTGTAGGGAGAGGTGTATGAATATGGAGCTTGTCCTCAGAGTTTTGGGGTTCACCCCTTCCCAGAGGTGTCGCCAGCCACCAGCTCATCCTCACGCCCACCACTGCCATGAAGAGCACCGCAGCTTTCTGTGTGTCCCCATCTGCTTTTGCAATGAGAAATAAAAGGCCCTAGCAGCAACTCCAGGCATTGTGGTAAAAAATCCTGAGCTTCAATACTGTTTGACAAGCGGAAGAATTACCCTACCACCACATGGTGCTGGTATTTGGAAGTGCTTTCTTTTAGAAAGTTCCAGGTGCCTTTGCTCTCTGAACACACAAACTGTTTATGAGGCAAAGTTGTCCTCATTTATAGAGGGTCTGTTTTCTTTCTTTCCCTCTTGAAGAAACCTGTTATTCAGTGGGCTGTAAAATGGAAAATAAAGATCAGAGGTAGTGGAAATAATATAATGTATCTGGATAGAAACACTAGAACTCTCCCATAAAATGAAAGGCATTTAGAAATTTTCACCCTGTTATTTCACCATGGCCTATTGGGAAGCTATTCTTCGTGCCAGTCCTTTTGGCCTTGTTCTGGGACATCTTCATAAATTTGTGTTCTCATTCCTTTAACTCTCAGTTTCCCGAAGGAAGGAATGCCCATTAAGAACCACTTTGGATTATTAAATTTGGTTTTCTTAGCTATAATTGCTTTGATACGGACTGGCGTGTTACATCTCTACTGAGAGATTCCAGGATAGCTTTGGTCTCTGCCTGGCCATCCCAAATAGTGTGATCCCAAATAGTATAGTTTTTCATATAGCGGGAAAATTGTTGTTTTTCCAGCCCACAAACTATCAGATAGTACAGTACTAGCACATTGTTTATTTTCCCAAACCCCCATTTCTCTCTGCCTTATGGTTTTGCTTCTTTGATTGTGTCAGAAAACCTTTGTTCACTGGGTATTTCCTACCTTCTGGACAGCTCCGTAGCATTTGTTTTCCTAATGGTTGGCTTTCTGCTCCAGCCGACGAGGTGAGAGGGTTGGCCATGCCGTGGGCCCTCCTTTGTTACCGGCCATCCTCGATCCACCAGCTGTGTTAGGTCACTGGGACCGTCTTAAAGCCAGTCTTGCCTTAAAAATAATCCCCCAGTGGAGGACGTGCAGCAGGGAGGATCCGGAGGGGCGTGTAACACCCCCCCCATTCACCGCTAGACATCACCCCAGTCTGAACGAAATTCCCTCTCAGAACACCTTCCTCTGGTCCCTCCATCCCTTCTTTCCTGTCTTTCTACCCTTTTTCCCGCCCACCTCGCCTCTCATCCTGAAGAAAACCCTGGTAGGTTTCTCTCCAGAGAACACTGTGCCTCCGTCCTTGGTGCCCATCCAGAGCAGGAAGGGAAAGTCGAGGTCAGCATGGCGGGCTGTGCAGCTTTCTTTTGAGGCGAACAGATGGTGAAGGGTAAATGACAACTCTCTGACCGCCTCTTTTGAAGTAATTGGAGATAATTTGTGTTTGGAATCAGAACTTGACCATTGTCAGAAGGGAAGAAGGTTAATATGGAAGCGATTTCACATGAGCCCCTGTTTCTTGCACTGCCCCTCCCCACTTCTTTCTTTCCTTCCTTCGCATCCTTGTTTCTTTAATCCTTGCTCCAGGCAATTGGTGAGTCCGTCTCTGGGCCCAGTGTGCCTCGTTTTAGGCCGTGGCTGTTATGAAAGCCAACAACAGCTTATTAAGGCCAGTGATAATCTCTTCTACTGATACCTTGTTGCTTTCCAGAGGTCCAATTAAGGCCACGCATCCGAAACAAGATTTTGTAAACCTAGGGCTCCTTACCTAGGACAGTTTGCAAACAAATGCATAGGCTGCTTTCTCATTTCTGCTTCTGCATGCAAACTGACTTCCTATCACAGAGAGCAGTGTGTTTGCAGTAAAGAAAGGGACCTTCACTGCCTGCCACCCTTCCTCTCCAGACACTTTAAAAAAATTTTATTTTAATTTCAAAGCCTGGCTTTGGGCCTCACCTCTGATGTGAAGCATGCTATTGTTTACCTCCTAACTGCATCCTTTCAAATAATTGACAGTACTTCCTGAAATCCCACTTGGGGAGGGAAGGGGAAGAAAGCCCCTGAAAAATAAGAAATGCTTTGCATGTTCTAGAAAAGAGACTTAAAGGAAGTAGCATGTGGATTTCCCCTCTTTCCTACCCCCATCATAAATTCACTCAGGGCCAGCAGGTTCTTAAAGTAAAAATGCACAGAGTAAGGAATTTGATATTCTTATCAGTCTCCATCTAGGGGGATTCTGGATGAAAATGATGCCGCCTTCTGGAGGTGGCCATGATATTAATCTAACCAACCCATGACTGCACTGTCTGGTATGGCCAGGTACTGGGGACACTCTGGTGAATGGCCAACACATTTGTAATTTCCTGGCATATCACACCTGAAGTGTTGTCCTGTACACAGCTGATGAGAATTGATAAGCCCGTGCCTTTTATGCTTCTCCAGGGGGTGCTGGTTAGGACAGGTAGTTAGAACCCTGTCTATCCCCTGTCCCCTGAGTGTCAACAATAGGAAGGAAACCTGACCACCACTTGGGTGAAGATGAAACTCAGTCCTTCCCCTATTGAGATCTTAAAGGCAAGAAATTAGCAATGCTCTGCCACAAAAAGGATCTGGATACAGTAACACAAAAATATAAGTTTTATTCTCTGCCACCATGAAAAGTTTTAATCTGTAGAATCCAGGGGGAAGGATCGGAAGTGAAGACTGAAGTCTGTCTACAGCATGTTTAAATGCTATTTGCAAGAGAAGTGCCGAAGGCAATATTGTATTTTATTCATATACATCTGGGTTATTATGAAGCAGATCCCCCCCTCCAACCTGCTAACTTAGAGAAAGAAAAGAAGATATTGTCGTGTTATTCCTGTCTCTTTCTTAACCATCCAAAGTAAAGATATGGCTACAAAACCTTTAGAAGCAATTCAAGTACCTCTGTGGCTTTCATCAGACGTTCTCTGTACAAGGAAAAGAAAAAAAAATCGTTCTATCTTTTTATTTTTACTTTGCTTTAATCTTATTTGATGATGTCTCAACAGGCTGGGACATGCTTTCTTGGATGGCAATTTCACTGCACCATATGTGTCTCTCACAAGATAGCAGAGTGAGATGAATCTTGGCAGGAAGAGAACTAAACACATCGACAAAGAAAAGAAAAAATTTATTTACTTAACTCCCTGTTGCCTGCATACATTTCCCAACCCCTCCCCTTTTTATTCCAACTCTCAGTATAGGAGTTTAGATTTAGTTTGTTATAAACAACTATGTGGAATGCAGTCCCCCATTTATCGCTTTTTTTGATCATCTGTCCTCATTTTTCTGAAAAGCTACATTAAGCATTTCTGTGACTAGAGGATGAAGCCCGGTATACAGAAAGAGAAAATCTGGTTCTGGCCCCACCCCCAGCCCCTTTAATGTGGGAGAAGCCCCAGACCTTCCCCTAGGAGCAAGAGCCCCTCCTCTACCCTCTTCTCGCTGATGAGCCTGGGGTCCCCTCTGTCTGCCAGGCCGGTGAGATCCTCAGTTCTGTAGGATGCCCCGTCACCATCTGGTCCTCGGATTGGCTTTGGATGTGGGGTTGCCATGAGTCATCATAAACTGATTAACATGGCTGGTCTATGCAGGAGAGATTGCAGTCCAAGGGCTGGCGAGTAGATGGGGGGCAAAAAGTTATTGCAGCCTTGGAGGTGACCGCCTAGTTTGGGCTGTATTGGAAAACGGCTCTGATATGTCACAGTTCCATCACTTTCATGACAGGGACAAGGGCTATTTCAGAGAGCAGGTGAGACCCCCTGGTATAGGCGTTTTGGTCACCCTTGGAGGGAGAAGGAGGTTGTTCGCTGTGATGCATTCAGGTCATGTTGGCTAATGTTCTAAGAACAATGTTTGAAACTCTGAAATCTGGATGCATTTATATTGTGTAATATTTTCAGAATAGCCTAGTGACCTTGTTGTGACCTCTAGTGACATAGAACACGGAGAATGGAGCTCAGTGAGCTCTTATAAAATGTGCTGAGATTTAGGTAAAATCTAAATTAAAAAGATGCAAATAAGCAATCCATTTCATCGGTCAACTTTGAGAAAACAGGTGCTATTATACTTACTTTCCAGGTATCAATTTTAAAACGTTTGGAAGCATTATTTTGTTAGGGCAAAACATCCATGTTGGATGTTTCCTGGGACCAGTGAATGGAAATTTGCCACCCCTGTCACCCTTTGGGTCAAATTCAATGGTCAGATTAGGGCAGTTAGGAGAGCACGGTGACATGTGACAAAGGGTGCTTGAAGCATAAGCTCTCCCTGGAATCCTCAGGCCTGGACACACTGGGGGTAACAAGAATAAGAATCAGGTCACAAGGAAAGGGAGTCACATTCAGAATCAGCTGCCTTCAGGTGTGCATGTAGACTGCTGTTGCTTTTCCAAGAATTTTATGAGTAGAAAGATCAGTCTAGAACAGGAAAATTTAAGTTTTTTTTTTTTTTAAATACATAAAAAAGAATTTAAATGCAGCATGACAAGCAGGTGTCTAATGTTCTTTTGCTGCCGGACGAAATGCCTTGCGTCTCTCACTTATGTGCATTCAGGTCCCCAGAGAACAGAGTTCAGATAGAAATTCAGTCTTCTGGTTCTCAGAAAAAATATCTCAGATTGTGGAGTTGTGCAGAACCCATCCCAGTCCTACTGATTTTTCAGTTAGAAATCTCATTGCAGGGATAGCATGGAAATGTAATGTGGAATCAGGATTTCCAATTGTTTCAAAAACCAGGCTGATTTTATGAACTTAGTAAATTCCACGTTTTGGGCCTTTTTAGCTTCTGGCTCAGAAACTGACATTTGGATCAGGATAGAACAATGCCTGAATGAAATGGCAGAATGTCAGTATAAATTTCATAACTAATTTTTAACTTATTAATGGTACACTTATTAGGTGCTGGAAACACATAATGGGTACCATAGATATATATTTCTTTTAATTGTGAACTATCTTAGCATTGCACATTGAAAGGAAGAGGTGGGAAAAATTACCGAAAGCAGGGTGGGGGAGAAGTTTACTGGCAATGATGTAATTTCCCTTTGGTATCTCGTCCCACTAAAAACTCAAGATTGCCCCATTATAAATACCAGATCAATGCAATTTATTTCTTGAGTTAGGACTGTAGTTAGACGTCTGTTTGGATGAGATGAGTAAAAGATGCATGACCATGTGCTTGCGCCGTCGTGCTCTCTGACTCTCTGTCACACACATAGACACACACTCACTCATTCAGTCACAAACACATACACACATTTATCTGTGTTGAGATTATTCATATCCTTTCAACATACAACTTGAAGATGGAGTTAGCAAACGTTGATAGTTGTGTTCATATATATGCGCGCGCGCGCACACACACACACACACACACACACACACACACACACACAGGTGCGGTACACACAATATCAATTGTATATTGAAAGAAAATGAGTTTACCGTAACTCTTCTAAAAAGCATACCAAGACATAAATCCCCTTAAATCATTTGAAGCCTCCAAATCCACAAAAATCTTATTTTTAAGCTTTGAGAACAAGATACGATAAAGCAGGTGTGAGTGTGTTTTAATTTATCCAGTTTCTCTGGAATGAAGCAGGTACAGAAATCAGTATGAAAATGAGATGTAGCCTGCATGGTTTGATAAACTGACGCCTTTCAGAAGAAGTAATTCTAAATTTTAGCAAGCTCTAAGGATTCCAGACTGTATTAGGAGACAAAGCTTATGAACTCTGGAAAAGTCTCTCTCAGGTTTGGATAATGTGAAGTAGACAATGAAAGCCAGACACTTAGCCCCACCTCCCTCACTCCTGGTTAAACATAGCCCACAGCTGCTTCCTTATTTATCAGAAGGGTAGTTAATAGTTCAGTAAATAGATTATCTTGCTAATTAGATTTCTATTTTTAAGACAAAACAGATGCATAATTTGGTCAAATTATTAGCTCATTTGTATTTTTTTTTTTTAATTGTGTATTGTAAACTAGTGGTGTTTAAAGAAGGGAGGGTTGTTTCTGTTGGATTCAGTTTTCAGTTATGGGGGCCACTTAAAAATTCCCTCTCATTTTCCCTTCGAATGCAGTATCAGTTAATTCTCAAGAGGAATCCAGACAAGGTGTTAAAACTAGGATAAAAGCATTGTAATACCAGAAAATCTGCTCTGTCAAACCAGAGGCCGCTTTGCTGGTGAGAAAGCAGAAAAAGTAAACAGCAGAGATCTCTTGCGTAACAGAAGATTTAGGTGTAATTTGTTTAAATAGTAGCAATAATGATTATTAATTCACCCTTTGAATGTTAACAAAGACCTGGTTTTTGTTAGTTTGTGATTTCGATTCATTTTCAAACCGAAGTTTGTTTTAGGCTAATGCTGCCGTCGATGGGAAATGCAATTAGCTTTAGCTTCCCATTCCCCTGCCCCCCAAAACATATTTGGTGTTTGGTAATACAAAATAAAATAATTCCCTTCTGGAACACTGCCTCAAGAATGTTATGATCACAATGGAGTGAATTTTTGTTGAATTCTTCTCTACTTCCCTGGGAAACAATAAGGAATTCTTTTTGTTCTTTGCCACAGAAGGTATAACAAATGGATTTCAAAATACCTGCACTGTATCAGCAGTGCTTAGAAGAAAGAGAAAAATCAAAGGGAGAAATAAAAATTACAAAATGGTGGAGCCTGACCACTTTATCCACAATTTGTGTCTGACCTCCTGGTTGAAAAATTTTGTGAAGGATCACTGTGGCTAGTTTTTCTGCCTTTGATGCCAGAACATTAAAACTAGTTTTAGGTATATTTTATCCTGTTTAGTGTAAAAGGGACAGAATCCCTAGAGGACCTGACACCAGGGACCCCTGGCTTTCTCCAAAAGGCAGCACGGTACTGGGCCTGCTGTCAACATAGACAGGCTCAAGAGCGGGGTCCAGCCTGTCCCGTCAAGTTTATCGTCCACTCCATCAAAGGGCCTAATGGTCAGCTGAGGGGGCTAAATGTGTCCCCCGTGACCTGACATTAACGGAGTGGACTGGTGTAAGTGTTACTGAGGGGGTCTCAGAATGATTTGGACGCCAATACCCGTTTCCCTCAATAAGCCATCATTTGGGTCATGACTCAATACAGCTTTGCACTGACACGGCCCAGCCCGGAAGTGCTCCTGGGGGACGTGGCCTCACCTCTGAGACCAGCAGACATCGGGGCTGATCAATGCCCTCTGACAACAAGTGAAACAATCACCTTTTCCCTCACCCCACCACCTCTTTGCACCTCCCACCCCCTAGGCCATCTGACCAGCTTGAAAATGATAAAGAGAAATTGTTTTATCTAAACATAAAGACTGACACTGAGAAAAGACAGGAGGAGTGAAGAGAACCGCCCAGTTTGTCGAGAGTCTTAGATTCCAGCTTTTTGCTTCTCATGTAATTTTGATGGAAAAAAAAAAAATCAGTCTGTATATCAAATGTAGAGCTCAACTGATGGGGGGCGGGGGGAGCCCGGAGTTGTGGTGAATATTTCTCTTCAGATTTAAGCTGGCCTGTAAACATTAGCTTTGTAGGTGTTAAGGAGACACAGGGCATTTTCTGTGTTTGGTTTGGGATTTTGACAAAACCATATGCATAGGAAATAAATTTAAATTATAAGGTTCTTTAAAACGCTGAGTATTTTTCAAAAGGAAACCAACAACATAATACTGATGTGAGAAATCTTTAGAAAAGGCTTGAAATACTGTTAAAAAGAAGATTCCCTGCAGAGTTCTAAAATAACCATTTAAACCATTTTTTACATTCCTATTTATTTGGATTTGAAACAAAACTAGATAGAAAATGTACGTATTCTCTTGCTATCATGACTGTCATTTTCTTCATGCCATTAAAAAAATACAAACCTGTAGTAACTCCCAAGTAAGAAGTGTGACGGGTAGATAGATATGTATAAAAAAGATATTTTAAGAAAATATTTAATCAAAAAAATGTTTAAAATGTATACATACAAAAATATTTTAAATGTGTTTGGAATGGTTGAAATTAGTGGATTAAAATGTTTAAGAATTATGTTCTGTTTACAAATGATAATGTTTCTCAGATTGATTTTAATGTAATATTTCATTGTGAAATCATTTTTAAATCATTTCCTTAAGGCAGAAAAAATCCAGAGTAGGTCCAGACTTAACACTCCTCATCTAAGAGTAAGATTACTTCGGAATATTTAAAAGATAAAAAGTATATCAGAAACTTTATTTTCAAAGCATTACCTTTAGAACAATTTCTAAATGTCCCTTTTATAATTTCTGTGAAGAAATTAAAATTCCATATGCAGTTGTTGTTTTTTTTTTAAACAAATACTTGTTTTCATTTTCTGGCTGCTGAGAGCTATCTCTACTTGCCTGTTTCGTTTGCTGAAGCAAACTGGGAATGTAAATAAATCAATGGAAAAAGACTCCAATACTTTGATTTTTGATAGAGAACTTTAATTTTTACTAGTGGTTTTTATCCTTTGATGTTCAGTTTGTTTCAATAGCAGTTCAGAACCACATTTTATTTAAATCATTATTTACATAAGTTATTTTTCCTTCTTGGCTTTATTAATTTTTTTCTATCTCGTTTACCCTTTCCAGCAGAGTAAAGTAAATACATTGTGTATACAGTGTTTCACTGTATTATTTCAAAAATAGTTTATATTATCAGTTGCTTAAAGATGATGTTTAGAAAATGTACATAGTTATAGGGGTTATTTCTAACGAGAATGAAGTACATTTTATTCTTTCTATACTAGCTTTAACAACAGATTAATGTCTTCCTTTTGGGACGCACAAATATTTATTATATAATTGCACTGGGGAAAAAAAAAAAAAGGCTAAACACCCAAAGTGTCAAAAGTCAAGCTTAACAAATTTAAAAGCAATGAAATGAAAACCCAGTTAAGCACAAAAGGTCTTTTTTGAATTTAGTGAAAAGCTGTTGCAAGAACTAAAGAAGACGAGATCTATGCCTCCAGTATTCGGTTTATTAGGTCCAATGCTCGTCTTCAAAGGAATATCACAGCCGTGTGGCATTTAAGGATTTGGAGGAATTCTGAGAATTTAAGTGCTTTTTGCCAAAATGGATTCCGTGTGCACTTTAGCCATGAAAACTGATTTAGGACCTTTTCCTCACTCTTTGTCCTCCAGCTATCTTTGTAATGTTAGATAACTACCAAATTATCAGGCCGCAGACGTAGGATGGACCTAAACAAAAATGGTGTATCTTAGCAAAAGAAAAAAATCACACTCCTCTGTTTACAGTGAGGAGCAGGCAGGTATGGTCACAGCACTGACCACCAACATCAGAGCCTGCGTGTTTTCAGATGCTACAGGGGTGTTTGGATATATCTTTCTTTGCCCAACGCATATAAAGATGTTTGTAATGGTTTTAAACTAACATTGGGCATTGTCTGGGTTCAGAAGTTCCAAAGCAATTCAGCAAAACCATATCGGCGTTGCACTTCAGAAATAGGAGCTATAAGAATGTGGCATGGAATGATCATAAGTGCCTGAGGGAAGCATAGAGCCAGGAGGGAGCCAGGACGTACCACCAGTGCTGACTTGGTTAGTGTCCACCCATTACCCGTCTCTTTCTTCATTCAGGTTTAAATAAGCCAGGTGAGACCTGGTGTTAGATCAAAAGGGCACAAAGTCAACCTTGCATTATGAAAATCACACCCTGTTCACTCTCCAGATTTTCAGCAAGAGCTATTTCTCCCCTTTCCATCCCACCTCCTGCTCCCTCCTTCTGTCCATGGATAAAACCTGGGTCTAGGGTTAGGAAGGGAAGTGACATGGATCTTGAGAGACCTAATTTTGAGATGAGGGTTTTTTATCCCTGGAACTAAAGGAATAAACCCAAGAAAGGGACTGTGTCAGTAAAGGGGCTGAAGGGAAACAAGTCTGAACTTTGAACAGAAAGAATGAAGTAGGATTTAATTTAAACCATGGTATTACTTTCTTTTTATTAGCTTTGATTGTATATAAGACATTGCAGTTTTCTTTTTTTCTTCCTTTCCTTCATTCTTTCTCTTTTTAATTTAAAGCCAATTTGGTAACATGGGGCTCATTCTGTAAATATAAAAATAGAATGGTACAATAACCCATGTGCCGGAGGGGAGGAGATGGGGGCAGGTACCCTAGCTATGAAGATCACTGAATTTCTTACACAAAGAACAGATCTCTCCATCCTGCATTGTCATTAGGACAGAAAGATTTCTTTCTTTCTTTCCTTCTTTCCTCCCTCCCCCTTCCTTCCTTTCTTTCTTCTTTCTTCCTTCTTTCTTTTTTTCTTTTCTTTTCTCTTTCTTTCTTTCTCATTTCAATATAAGAGAAAGACCCCCTCAAGATGAGGTTCCTGTTTTGCAGTGTTGTATATGTTATTATAAAATGTGGTTATATTCTCTGCCTCTTCCGTTAACAATGGGGGCAGAGGTAGGGGGTGGGTCCGAGGGGCCTGAAATGACAGAATGAGGGACACACAATAGGATGGCCGTGACTCTGAACAAATAAATAAAACATGTGAATCACAGTCTCTGCTCTCTTTCCCTCCTCCCTCACCCCCAACTGTGATTAAATTTGCTGTGGTCATTTCCCAAATGTCTGCCTGATAAAAGAAGAAGAAGAAGCAGCAGCAGAAGCAGGGGCAGCAGCAGCAGCAGAAGCAGGGGCAGCAGCACCCAGAGCCTTTTCTCACACCGTGACTTCAAGCGAGGGCCCTTCCCCGGAGCTGGCAGCCCCCACTGCTGCCAGTCAATCCACCCAGCACAGACACGCATGCCGTTTTCATTAGTGAAAATGCGCCCTGTCTGATTGCTGCCCCCCCATGGCCCCCTCAAATGAAAAACAAAAACAAAAACAAAAAGCAAAAAAACAAACGACCAACCCTAGAACACAACTCTGCCCTCTTAATAAACAGCTTCCCGCACTACCCCCGGCATCACACTGAAACCCTAGGCGCCTGGAGCTCAGTAATGGGATTTCTCATACCCCTTCCTACAACCACCAACGCAGCTTCCCAGCAACCTATTGAATGCACAGGGGAGAAAAAGAATACATTTTAATAAATCGAGGGGAAAAATGATTTGGGTCCTCTAGCCCTGTTCTTTGGTAATAGAAAAAGGTGAGGTTGTTGGGGGGGAAGCGGGGGGAGGAATTTAATATTACAAGAGATAATAGCAACTATGTTAATATCCGGAATTTTCAATGTACCATAAGTACATTTTGTTTTTCCTTTTAGCACGATTTATAATTAAAGATTTTAATCTGGCTTCACATTGAGTTAATAAGCCCTTTGATTGATTAGGATTCATAAAATTGCCATTTCCCGCTGATGCTTTGTGTTTCTGGGATGTTCTTTTGAGACGCTGGGTTAAGGTGAATAGGAAGCAGCCATTGTTTGGGCTGAGCTGTGCCAATTCTGGGAACTCGGAACTGCTTTATTCAGAGTTTGTCCCCTGCAATATCTTGTTGTTCAGCCAAATTAATGCAGATAGGATCTGCTGGGCTACAGTTTAGCCATTTTTAGGGGAAAACTTTTTATTATTGTTATTATTTCAGCAGGTGTTCTGTGCAATTTCTGCCTCTGTTTCCTGACCTGTTCTGTGCCTTAAAAAAATAAAATAAAAACCACAATGAAATAGCATCAAATTGATAAATAGAATGTTACAAACTGTTTCAAAGATAAAAGAGAGAAAGGCACCAACCAAATGAATATGAATGCAGCAAACCCAAGAAAACGGGGCTCCGATTTTTCTTTTAAAAATTCAACTTCAGAGGCTGTATACCCAATAAATTATCCTCTTGCATTAATGGCCAATATAGCAATATGTGGGAAGTGTCCTCCTTCAGCTAAAGGGATGTCTTAGAAATGTAAACACAAATGAATAAATAGGAGCGAAGGCCAGGGGAAGGAGGCGGGCTCCACGCGGTGTGCTAATGCTGTTTATCAAGTTAAATAATACATCCCACCACCCCTCCCTCTAGAACCAAAGCAAAATTAAGAGCAAAATTGAAAAACAATGATAAATTCTGCAAAGAAGAGAAGGAAGGAAAGAAAGAAAGGCAAAGAAAGAAGGAAAGACAGAAAAGCAAAGCAAAGAAAAAATATAAGAAAGAGCCCGTGATTTGAAATGTCCCGTCAAAGAGACCCTTTTCTCAGTTCATTGTACCCGACATGTCTATACGGGAGTGTGTACAAGAGACTTCTTTCTTCCCCCCTTATTTTTAGCATGGGGAAAAAAAAGTGACTCTCTTCAGCTTCCGAAGGGCCTCACTGTGGGGACTGAAGCAGAGCAAATTCCCTTTGTGTTCCTTGCTCTGAGGGGACATGCTATTGTTGACTCCGGGGCCTCTTGTAAGATCCAGCCGAGCTGGGGGATATGGGTGAAGCCTCTTCAGATAACACTCAACTTGTTTGGGAATTGATACTGCCTCTCCTCCCCTGTCACCCACCCCAATTTACTTGGCATGACCAGCATTTTCCGATCCTTTTATCATTCAGATGTTCTCCAAATGCAAACATTTTTAGGGCTCCGTGAGAACAAACGAGAAGCCATGTCCAGGGCTTGTCCAGCAGGGTGGAAGTGCCCAGGAAGCTTCCCCCCAGGGGGGCTGGGAGGTGCTGCTGAGCTCGCTTCTCTCACACACCTTTACCTGGAGCTCTTCCTGGCTTGCGTTCCTAACGTGAAACCCCCATCTCCATGTCTGTGTTGCCAAGACCTCATCCCGGCCAGCATCTTCAGTGCTCTCCTCACTCGGTCCCCACCAGCCCCCTGAGCTGCACGGTGCTCTGTTCCTCCCTGCCCCCCGCCGCCCGCCACCCAGCCCTGTTCCCCCTGAGCTTTCTGCTTTTGCCACAAAATAGCAAACACCAGCACAAAGTAGATAGCAGCCAAATCCGCAGAGTGAAACGAGTTTGGGTTTCTAAACAGACAGCGATGCTGCTACCTACCCCAGGAGTCCTTGCTTTGCCATCTCTGACCTCATGAATCCAGACCTGCAGGCCTGATTGGTGGGCTTTTAAACGTGACTAATGAAGAAAATTTACCCTCAGGGGGGAGAGCCCTTTCCCTACAACCAAATAGAGTGTGCCCTGATGCATTATATTTTTTGCAAGAAGAAAAGAAAAAGAAAGCAAGAAAACAAAGCCCCAAACACACATTTGTGGCAATGCGAAAATAAAATAAATTTAAAACAAACTCCCCCCCCACCACACACCTTTTTTTTTTTTCCCCCGCTAGCCCAGGTCCTAGGCAATGACAGCAGAGAACGAATAATTCCCGGCGCAGTGTCTTACATCAGTTAAAGGTACCTTTGAATGAATGTCAGCTCCTTTCTACCTTAGTGCCAGTCGATCGATGCTTCATTAGGGCCGAATTGTCTTTTGCCCATGCAACCTTGAAAACAGTCCCTTTAATTACCTGTGAGGAAATCGGGACCCTCCTTTTCCCCTCTATCTCCCTGTCTCCCTTCCCTCCTCTCTCTGGTTCCTCTCTCTCTCTCTGCTCAGGGAAGTGGGGGTGGGTGGATGGGGGTCACTCACATTTATTCAGTCAGTCTGAGTACATCACTCCTTGATAGAGAAGCTGGGAGGAGAAGAGAAGGTGGGGGCGGAGGGGGGGAATAGCCATGCAACCTTGAAAACAGTCCCTTTAATTACCTGTGAGGAAATCGGGACCCTCCTTTTCCCCTCTATCTCCCTGTCTCCCTTCCCTCCTCTCTCTGGTTCCTCTCTCTCTCTCTGCTCAGGGAAGTGGGGGTGGGTGGATGGGGGTCACTCACATTTATTCAGTCAGTCTGAGTACATCACTCCTTGATAGAGAAGCTGGGAGGAGAAGAGAAGGTGGGGGCGGAGGGGGGGAATAG
>NW_019154114.1:7340818-7424105 GCF_002288905.1 Enhydra lutris kenyoni
AAAAGAAAGAAATATCGGACCCTGAGGTGAGAGGGCAGGGTTCAAGTCCAGACTACAGATCTATTGAAGAGGTTTCAGCCAGGCAGGCCTCCACTTGACTTTCTCAGCAGCTAGCTTTATGGATTCTCAGCTGCTCCCTTTACACCACGACGCCTTACATCTCCCTGCTGCTAATTACCAGGGGATTCTAAATAACGCAGAACCAGGCCCTGCCAGGGACCCCAGAGGATCCTGAGTGGCCTTTATCCAGGTCTCTGGGAAAAGGGGAACCTGTTGGCTCAATCTTTCAGAGAGATTGGAGAGAGAGAGAGAGAGACAGGGCACAGCACAGCTCGATGTAATCCCTCCCATCAAAACCGAAGGCGTTCCAAATAATTGTAGGCCTGGCAAGTTGAGCACTGGAAAAAAGTGCATACATAATCGTATTTGTTATGCACTATTAAAAATTCAGAAAGATTTTAAATTCAAGTGATAATCTGGTCATCCTGAGGGATAGGCTTGTATTTAATAGCCAGGTATTTTTTACCTATTCAATTATGATGAGAAATATTCTAATGAAGTCATAAACCTCAGCAGAGAATGTTAATCACCTGTGCGTGCTCTGTTCACACCGTGTTGAAAAACATACCTGCCCAAGCCGAACTTCCCCCCAACGCAGTAATTTAGTACCGTATTTGGAACCTTTTTTCCCTTCAGAGAGGTCCCCAGGCACCTGGAGATAGATGACTAAAAACTACAAAGCTCATCTGATCTTCTCTCCAGTGGCCGGTAGTTTTATCCAAGCAAGGAGTCAGAGGTTAAGAATGCATTTCCCCCCCTAAATTTACACAACAGAATGAAGTTACATTGCACTGCTCCCCTTCCTGACCCCCCCCCCCCAGGGCCCCACCTTGCCACACACAGAAACTCTGCAGGTTTGGGGTTCCGCAATAAAATACCGGATGCCAATTCAATTTGAATTTCAGATAAACCACAAATAATTTTTTAGGATAATTATGTCTGAATTCTTGCATGGGGCATAGTTATCCTAAAAAAATTCACTGTTTACCCAAAATTCGAATTGAACTGGGTATCTCATGTCGTTGGTTTTGTTTTTCTCGCTAACCCTGGCAACCCCATTCATATTCCTCTGAAATCTAGATATTTTCTACCAACAAACGAGGGCAGCGAGTGATGATTTCAAGTCACTTAAAAAAGAAAAAAAACCATAATCGTGGAAGAATTTATTTACTCATTTTCAGGTCTAGCTAATGATACTGGAACCTGAAATGTGACGCTGTGTCTCTGCACAGGATATGTCCACAGAGTTTGCCCTGCTCTGTCCACAGCCATTTTATTCCCTCTTGACATAAAATCTCTGCTGGCTGAAGAGGTTACCGCGGGCAGGTGCCTGCCTGTTAGGCCCAGTTGTATGAAACTGAGGACCCTGGATAAAAAAATAACCCTCCAACCCCTGTTCACACATGCTCGGGTCGTGCCATCGTCATCATATGGCAGTCTTCGTGCATGAGCCCAGTACTCCCAAGACTGCACCTGAGGCGTGTATACATGTCCCCACGACCCCTGCACAGGCCCACAACTTCTAGTCTAGCAACACGCAGTGAGCCTTCCTGGGCCCAAGATCTGGTTACTGGAAAGTGCACGGAGAGGAGGGGGGGGAATGTATCCTACATGCGTGCTCAGCCCTTGACCTCACTTAGCAGCCTGTGATGTCACCACCTTAAGCTATAGTAAGCATCAAGCAAGAAGGCAGGAGTCCAGGGCCCGGGGTGGGGAGGCAGTGGGAGGAAGAGGAAAGACATTTCTGCACGTGCGTTTTTGGCTGGACTGAGCCATCCTTGTGCTCAGAGGGTCCTGGTGTAAGGAAAAGGGTGGCAGGACCCAAGCCTCAGTCTTGGTGCGTGGGTTCTTCACACTTGCTCTCAGCCGGAGGTCTGAGAGCATTTTCATAGCCTTTACAGAGTCTGCCAAATAAATAGAAGAATTAGATTTCTATTTACATGTTTCTGTTTGCATGTTTTTAATACTTTGTACGGGGTAGGGAGGCACGTCATGTCTCAACATGAGTTGGCGGGGTCCAGTATAAATATTCACAGAGACAAGAATATTCAGGATGCAGATGAGTAGGTAGAGAGTGAGGGTCAGGCTGATCTGATGCTTTCAGATCACTCCTGCTGGGTGGGCAGGGGGCAGTGCTGTCATTTCTGGGAAGAGCAGAGGAAATGTGGTCTTTGACACTGCCAGAGTCTATTCAGAGAGAGCATCTTGTTTGCCTGGATCCAAATCCTCTGCATTTAGGAAGCCTAGGCAAAGTGGGGCATGGCCATGCTTTTGTTGGCTCACAGGCTCAAGCTGACTCTCACCATGTCCACAGCGACCTGAGACAGGGAGTGCAATGATGGATTCTGGACGAGGTTGATTCTGCCGATGTGCAAATATGGTGCTCTGGGTCTGGGTTGTAATCAAGGCGTATTTGTAAATATCAGCACTGTATTTGATCTAGAAAACAGTGAAGACGATGGTTTGGTAAGGTGATTTTCAGAATGATATTGTTTCTTAACGAGGGAAAACAGCAAGTGATCAACACTTAAAAGAGAAAAGAGAGTATGTGACTTCTTGAGGAACCGGGAATAGAATTATCTCCAGAGGAAAGTACAACTATGCTTTCATTTTCCCCTTTAACTGATGCTGATGTGGTTTATCATTTTCTGTTAAGGTATGGAGGAAGGTATGAGATGAGGACTATCGTCTAGAAAATTTGGGTGAGACCCAAAAGTAGGATTTGAGATCTTTGGGGTCCTGGAGGAAAATAGGGTTGATTGTGTCCCTTATAGAGCTTCTGATCATGAGAGAAGACTTACGTTTTTCCTGAAAATAGATTATAAATGTGCTTATAAAAAAAAATGTGCTTTATAAATGTGCTTATAAAAAAAAAAAACCACAAAAAAACAAAACAAAGTTCAGCCTGCCCAGCAGATATGTCCTCTTTAATTGTCTCTCATCTAGATGTGGAACA
Source organism: Enhydra lutris kenyoni (assembly GCF_002288905.1). Taxonomy (NCBI): domain Eukaryota; kingdom Metazoa; phylum Chordata; class Mammalia; order Carnivora; family Mustelidae; genus Enhydra; species Enhydra lutris. The sequence continues at coordinate 7,343,835 of NW_019154114.1, forward strand.
AGCCCAGTGGCTTTGGAAGCAGTTAGTCCTGAGGGCCATCAAGGCCTTTGTCCTCTTGGGCCCATATCCCTTGAAAGCCACAGTCATGTCACACAGCAGAAAAATTTTGCTTAAATATAACAAATCTACATTACCAATTATGACAATGGGCTCCCAAAACCTTTGTCTAACATGAGTCACTGGATTATGGAGCCTGTAGCTGCAGAGGCTGAGCTGATTAACCTCGGGGGTATTTGGGATGGAGACTTGTGCCTTCATGGCACAAAGTCCTCTGCGTCGTCTGAATGCCTCCTTCTATTCCAGTCTGTGAGTGTGCAGAGAAAAACAGCGTCTGTATATACTGGGTGTCAAAAAGCAATTTCTTGCTGCAGTGAACTTAATGTATTCAGTAACCTGTTTATTTGGGTATTGTTTGCTATAGACCTTTGGAAAGCTGTGGTGTAAGAGTGTAGGAAAACCCAGGCCAGGTGTTGATCCACAGCTCCCCTCTTCACACACCTATGGCCCAGACCCACATGGGCAGACAGCGGAAGAGCTGTCTCTCTTTGCTGCACAGCATCAAATAAGGTCAGTAATGCTGCTTGTGCTCCTTTTTCTTTCATTGTCCATGTTATTGAGGAAACCCATAAAAGTTCCCTCTTTTGATATCTTGACCCACGGTGTTGCTCGCATGCTGCTTTGTGGTTTAGAGATTTAAAGAAACAGAGAGGGAAAAGGAGTGAGAGAGAGAGTTTGCCTTAGGTGATAAACAGCAGTGTAAGGCCAGAGGCCTTAGAAAAAAAGAAAAAAAGAAAAAAAAAAAAAAAGGAAGAAGAGAAGCAGCCATAGCAACAAGGGAGTTTGGAAATGTTCAAGGGTTCAGGGACTTTTGCAGGAAAAGGTGGGGGCATGTATCCGAGGGCGTAAAAATCATTTCAGCCCAATAACAATGTAAACTAGAATTCCAGGCATTCACAGACTCATTGGCACTGCAGCTTGAATGCAAGCGTATGACACACATGTCTGCGGGGGCCTAATGGCCACATAAAAAACACTTGAAAAGCCACAGGTACATTTGTTCAACTCTCCCAGTTTTCAAAGACAGAAAACAAAACAAACAAACAAAAAACACCCCTGTTTGTTGACTTAGGTTACTGGTTTCTGTTTTTAGTAGGAATTTGCAATTAGATGCTGTCATTCCTACCCCCTACCCTGCCTCCCCCACCCCTATAATCTCTCCTGTAGGTCTCACCTTCTCAGGCAGACCTCCGTGCATATTGCCCCCACCTCATCTGATACCAGTGGTGTTTCTTGGAGTAAAACGTCCCGATGACTTCAGATTCAACACGTGTGGCAGATTTATTGAGATAACCTCTGTCCCTCCCATATGGCTTATGTTGCATGTCTGTCCAAGGCAAGGTACTTCTTGAAAAAAATGGTGGAAGGAGGTGCTGCTGTTGAGAGTTTGTCTGATGACCAGGAGGGGCAGAACTACCTGTTTATCTTTTCCAACTGTTTCCATGTGTCGTGTCAAGCTAGCCTGGGCAGTGATTTTGAACAGTCAGGTCTCCACTGTGTTAGCAGATGGGCGTGTGCCAGGGAGGGAGGAATTAGGGTACGTGTGAGGAACAGGACCACTTGGTACAGGAGATGGTCACATTTGAATGTTTCATCTGCTCTCTGGACATCTCCTCTGACCCTTGCTTTGATGAGAGGTAGAATTGTTTCCTTGGAAAAAAGAGAAAATTTGTAAGACTTTTTTTTTTTTTTTTTTTTCAGAGAGATGTGATTTTAGAAATAAATACTGAAGTTTTTGTTTTTGGAATGCAGTCAGTATGCACTTATTGTTGGTATACTTTCAGGGTTGGAGTTTGGGTATAGTAGTACTCAAGTACAGAGTGCCTTTTTCCTTTTTTAGTAGACTTTTTATTAAATTTTATTCCAATACTCCTTGATGAGATTAAAAAAAAACTTTTATAGCAGAGGAAACAGAGGGCATAAGATGAAAAGCTGGAGATAGTGACATGAAGGCTTTTCCATTTTTTAGTTTAGTCTGGTTAGTGAAAAAAATAATAAAACAATGATACAGTAGTCATTGACGTGTTTTGTGCATATTATCAAGTTATAATAATCACATTCAGCACTCAGAATATTCTCATATGATCACCTGGTTGGTCCACCTCTTTTGTTCTCACAGTTTACTCAGACCAACATAACAACAACATAAACAACAACAACAACAACAAAACCAAAAAGCCAGAATGCAGTAATGACTAGTCAATATCATTCCAAAAAATCTGTAAGGCAGTGAGCCCCATATATGAAAAGTTAAGGCAGGGAGAAAACAGTGGCCCTTTCAATACTGCATCAGTAAGCCCCAAACTGTACGGATTCCAAATTCTACTTTGTATCTTGAAGATCTGTAAGATTTCGTAAAACCAAAACCGTAACTGGTCAGCTTTGCTCTCCATATATGCACTTCTCCTGGTAATGCATAAGAGAAGGCGGATTATGCCCTCGCATCATTTCACAGTGTTCCTGAAGAGTGACTGAACTGCTTGCTCCAGGTCTGCAGAGTGGCATGGACTGGCTGGTCTCAGGGCCCTCAGATACTGCCTTCCCAGTAAGTGCAATGGTGACCTCTGTATTTCCAGGTCACAGAGGCTACCCCCTTAAGTCATTAAGGGGTGACTGGAGAGCAAGCATCAAAACACAGGAAAATACTCCAGAGCTTTCTTCCCTTAGGGCTGAAATTCGTCTTAGTGATGCTGAACTTGGAGCCAACAGATGCGGAAGTTTTGAAAATAAATATGAGCCAGAAATATCATGCCTACTTAGGGCTTGGATACCGCGTGTTGAGTGAGTAAATTCAGTTGGTCCTAACTGATTCAGGTCTCCTATTCGCTCAGCATGTGATGAGATAGAGAATTTACTGCTGGTATCTTTTGGATGCTCAGGTCAGATAAACACTCAGGCAAATTAACACAAACTTGAAATGTAGGATTGGCCAATGCTCACCATTCAGGTTTCCTTCTTTTTTTTTTTTTAAATGAAGAATGTCCTTGAATTAACCTTTGCAAATACATTTTCCCAAATAATAAAACACAGATCCCTTAGTTAAATGTGTGCCTACCATGTATTGCTTTCATTTTAATAACAGCAGATCAGGTCTTCCTGTCATGGAGACTCAAAACGGAGTTCTCTGACAGATTCAGAATCTTATGAGCTATGCAGAAGTGACTAGAAGAAAACCACATAAAAAGCAACTGCTTTAGAGAATCTGGCCTAACTAGAGGAGTGTTTTCGCCTCTATATCCTGGATGCCACTTTAGGTGGCACACCCACCAGGATTTCTTAATCTTTATTTATTGTAAGATATGTTAAAATAAAATTAATGCATCAAATTCATGATTTTATAGATATTTTGGTTTAGGTTGCAGTTCAGTGAAGTTACACTTTATGCAGATTGAATGAATTGCATTTTTTTTCTGTGATATATTGACTTTGTTGCTGCATGGTTATGGCAGGAATCATACCAGTGGTACAAGAAAGTCTGAAGTTGGCAAATGACTATCTTTTGGGTAACACTGGCCAGGGTAAATTGAGGCTGCAGCTCCCCAAATTTTCATCTCCAAGAACCCATTTTATTTTTTTTCCCGATGTAAACTTCATTTTTGAAATATCGTTTTCACCTTTAAGAAATACAGTTTTTATGCAGTCATTCATTTTCTCTTCAAAGCCATCTATACCTGATAAGCATAAAGCAGTTAGTGGTACAGATTATATAACTCCAGCCAACTCCAAGTGATAAGCATAATATGTCCTCAGGACAGTTGTTTGCAAGAATCAGAAGCCACCTAAAGCTTGACCAGTGACAGGGAATTTATTTTAGATACAGATAGACATGTCGTGGAACCTGAGTGCCAACATCAGGAACAGCGGAATCCAGAAATCAGAAGGTGACTGATACCCCACTGAGAATTTTCTCTTGTCCTTCTAGAGCTGATTCCTTGTAGATCTTTATGCTTTCTTAGCAGACTCTCTTTTCCTGCTACTCTGTCCTCACAAGATACGGAAGATGGCTGTCCATACTTCCCAAATTACATTCAGCAATGTGAAGGACTGAGTCTCTCAACTCTGATTCACTGTCTCTGGGGAAGAGACTCTCAGTGGCCCTGCGTGGGCCAGATATCCACTCTTACCCTTGGTATACTGATGCTTGCTCATACCAGTTCCTGAGGGCCAATGGTTGAGTTTTCAGGTATTTTGGCAAGCAGGTTGTTAAATATAATTATTACTGAAAAGTAAATTATTTATACTTGCAATTAAGTAAATTCTATTTATAATGTAATAATTCCTTAAAACATCACTTCTTAATCAGCTTGCTACATTTTATTACTTATGCTCGTGATGTTGTTTATGTCTATTGTATCCAGATGGTAGAACTACTGTATAGTGGTACACTATTGTGCATCTCTTTTCAACTCTCTGTGTAGTGATATGATGTTGGAAGCTTGAGACCGCCATGGTGGGAATATTTACACTATGAAAATTGGCGAATACTATGCATCAGAGTGATGGCAGTGTTGTTTCCTGGAGAGCTGGTTGTTAAACATTTATCAGTATGTCATTGAATCTAGTCTATTCCAGGCGGCTATGGGGCCTAGGTCCCTTTCCCTGTAAAAAGAATGGTGGCAGCATCCCACCCATGAATGGGTCAGGGGAATATGACCATTAAGAGAGTCACTGTAAGCTGGATTCTACGCACCGAAATCTAAACCCTTCTTTTTCACACATAGCGAATGAATATCCTGGTGCTTATTCATTTGTTTATGTACTTTATGCTACAAAATGCCAACAAGGGAGTCTCAGACACTGTTATTATTTGGTATCTTGATGACAATAATGATAATGATGATGACTTTGAACACTGTTTTAAGACTTTTTATGATTTTATGATATCTTTGGAACATGTCCTTCAAACCGAATTCATTTTAATTCAACAAATATTTATCAAGCACCTGAAATGTACCAGGTTCTTTTCTATGTGTATAAGATACATTAGTAGCAAAACAGAGATCCCTGGTGTTTGCATTCAGTCTGGGGCAGACAGACCTATAATATGCATAGTAAAGTTATATATCATAGAGTGTAGTGAAAGGTGATGCAGTGGAGCAAATCAAAGATAGAGCAGGGTGAGGGGAACTGAAAGGTCTGGGGATGGGGATGGGCTGTAGCTGTAAATGGGGTGTTCAGAGGAGAACTCACTGAGAAGATGTTTAAGCAAAGACTTGAAGGAGATGAGAGAGTTGTTTTTGTTGGTATTTGGGGGAAGAGTGCTCTAGTCAGTGGGAACTGCAAGGGGCATGGCCCTAAGGTAGATACATGCTTGATGTATCAAAGACACATTAAAGAGACTGGTGTGGCTGGAGCCTAAGGAGAAAGAGGAAGATTCATAGCTAGTCAAAGAGGTAAGGAGGTGGGGGTATAGATAACCTGGTAAGATGCTGGAAGAACATTGGCTTTGACCTTGGTTAGAAGGGGAAGCCATTAAAGTGTCTGGAGCAGAGGAGAAACGTGACCTCACCCAGGTTTCAAAAGCACCACCCTGGCTTCTGGGTTCAGAACAGAGGGCAAGCATAGAAAGCCTCCTGTTGGAATCCAGGTGAGTGATGGCATTGGCTCTGACCAGGACAGTAAACATGGTGGTGATGAGAAATGGTTGAGGGTCAGATTCTGGGTACATTTTGAAGGTAGGGCTGAGAAGATTTTCTGATGGTTCAGATGAGGACTAGAGGAGAGAATTCAAGGATGACTCCAGTGCTTTAGCCTTGGCTTGAGCCATTGGGAGGTTGAAGTTGCCATCACCTAAGGTTGGTAAGGCTGAGGGATGGGTGCATTTAGGGGGGAAAAATAGTTTAGCTGAGTTGATTTTGAGATGGCTATTAAAAATCCATGTGTAGATGTAGTGTCACCCATTGGGTATTGAAATTTGGGTTTTCCAAGGGAAGTCTGAGCCTGAGATACAAATGCAGGAGTCCTTACAACATAGGTAGGTGGTATTTAAAGCCATAAAACTGGCCCTGGTCCCCAAGACAATGAGGATAAGGAAGAAAGAGAAAAAAAACAAAAACTGGTGATGCAAGAGTGGAAAGGGAGACTAGCTAGAGAGAGACTCTTCAGATGGCAAGAGGGGTAGGGTCTAGTTTGAAGTGAAGGGATTGGCTCTAGGTTAGAATTTAAGTAGTTTTTGTGTGGTAATAAGACGGCACACTATTCACTGGGTGGTGAATGTGGTAGTCAGGAGGTCTTTGGAAATTCGCTTCGCATTGCTTCACTTTTCTTGGTAAAGTAGGAAACAAGGTCCTCAGTTATGAGTGAGGATGGGGAAGAAGGCATTGATGGTTTGAGATGAAAGGAGAAAATGTCATCATCATTCCTGGAGAACGAAATGGTAAGTGAACTATATAAATACACCATGATCTCTGAACAACATAAAAGGTCTGCTTGAGACTGATGGTCATGTTATGGGTACAATGATTATTTTTCCATCGTAGTGCAGGAACCTAGGCTCAGAGAGCTGAAGTTACTTGCCTAAGCTTACACACCTAGTAAGTGGCAGAATCAGGATTTGAGTTCAGGCAGTCTAGCTTCGGAATCCATCCTCTTAAGCACCATAAGATATGCTTTCCAGTTAACTAATAAACAACTGTAATTCTGCACCTCAGAATGACTACTAAAATAACAGCACTTTATCTATGGGATATAAAAAATCCACAATTCAGATCCATCAAAGGTAATAGCCTTAATTAGAAAGACAAAACGAGTCTTATGTAAAAATTCTCAGATAAGAAAGGGAGCAAGGTAAATTCTGGATTGGCGTCTCTGGAAGGGAAAGTTGTTATTGCAAGGTTCTCAAAAGCGTTTAAAGTAGTAGAAGCTGACCTGGCAGCTAGGAAGAAGCCAGTCTAACCATATTGGGCAGTGCGGATCTGTGAAATGAACCTGAAAGGCAGAGAAGGACGGCCAGAGCCTTATCAGGCCGGAGCCCCAAACCATTATATGTGAAACAAAGATTCCCATTAAGAAAAGCAAGATATCTACCCCTGGGGCAAATAATACATTATATGTTTATTAAAAATTAAAAAATTTTTAAAAAAAGAAAGAAAAGCAAGATATCTTGAGGTTTTTGAAAGCCACGTGCTTCATTAAGTGTCCCATCAAATAATGATGGTTTGGAAGAAAGAACTATTTGGCATATTTGATCAAAAATAATTATAATTCATCTCTCTTGCTGGTCAACAGCTTTAAGAGAGCTTTTAGGTTCTTAGCATGTTGACATGTCTCTCCCATGCAGAGATATCCCTGTTGGCAACTGCTGGTTGAGCTTTCACCAAGGGACAGATGTGAATTCCAGTCCACATCTAGGTGTCCAGTGTTTTCTGTGCCAGACACTGGGGTTATGAAGATGAATAAAATACAGACTTGACCTCATGAAGATAATGATATAGAAATAACACAGATAAGTAGACAATCATTTGTGTGGTGTAAAAAGTGCATGGTAATATATAGGAAATATCTTGATATAGATATAGATATAGATATATAGATATAGATATAGATATAGATATAGATATAGATATAGATATAGAAAAGACGGCAGAAAAATCTAGGGATGTTGACAGGGTTAAAATTGTAACTTAGAACCTTGCCCTTTGAAGAGCAGTCCACATGCTGGTGGCACTGGCATCATTTTGGGGCCATTTTGGACATATGTTATAGCCTGAGCATCTCTGTCCTAACTTTTGGGATAAGGGAAGCAGATTTCCAGCCATGGGAATGAATCTGTACAAGTTCTGGTCCCATCTGAACTGCTTAGGAAACATAATTAGCCTGGGACACAAGTGACTTATTCCATGTCCACTACAAATTCCCTTATAGAGCTGAATCTTGGGGATGAGGGGAATTGCTTTCTTCTTCTTCTTCTTCTTCTTCTTCTTCTTCTTTTGAAGATTTTATTTATTTATTTAAGAGAGAGAGCATGAGTGGGAAGAGGGAGAAGCAGACTACCCTACTGAGCAGACTCCTCAGGACCCCAGGATCATGCCCTGAGCCTAAGGCATTTGCCCAACAGACTGAGCCATCCAGGTGCCCCAGGGGAATTGTTTTCTAAGAAGTTTTGTTGCCTGGTGACAGCGTGTCATCCCATAACCTGAGATTGCCTAGTTAAGCCACCAAGCAGCAGGTGCATCAATCGAGATGTAAAACCAGCAATCACAAATGGCACAGTTATTTCCAGCACTTGGCATCAGAATTTTAGGGTTTGACAATGACTTTCCACTACATGACCGTCTAGGCGAGGGCATAAAGTTACAGTGCCATTGACTTCCTTGGCAATGCACCTCTTTCTCAAATTTTGCCACAGATTCCAATGAGTGCTTTCTCAGTTTGTCACCAGGACTCTAGCAGGGGGTGGATGGGTGCAGAGAGCAGGTCTGTTGGGCCTGACAGCTGACCTCAGCAGGCTTGGAGAAGATGGGGGCCAAGCTGAGCCTTCACTGTGTCCCAGTGGTACCGGGGCTGGGGAGCTGCCAGCAGCCGTCCCTATGCACCATGCTGTTTCTCTCAGTGGGATGCTGCTGGACCATCACAGAATGAAACCCACTGAATTGGCTTCTTCTAAAGAGCCAGAATATTTTTTATTAATCCTGTTCTTTGGCCTCAAACTGCCTGAGTTCTTCTCCTTTCCCATATAGGCTTTCTTTATGAGCTTACCCGAAATTAATAGCAACACTTTGACCAGGACAGCTCTCCTCTCAGCAGCCACTCTATCCAATGGGCAAAAGCATCATCTACATCTAAGGGGGTCTAAACAGCAGAAAGAAATACAGAAGCGATCTGTGTTCAGATAATTGAGATCCACGATCTATTTCACCACATTTTCAAAGTAGAAGAAAAGCTCCTCATCCCCCAGCCTCATCACACACGTATTGTTTTCATACTATGCATTTATGCTATGTGACCTCTTCCTTGGTACACTCATATTTTATTCTGGGCTGTCCTCAAGGAAACCCTAGCTTATTAATTGTTAAACACGTTAAGGAACTGGGGATTCATTACATGCTGTTCTCAATTCAGAAGCTTGGACAGCCAGATGCCTGTCCTATATCCAGGAGGTTGATGCTCAGTCATGTATCATTATAATGTAGCTGCTGTAATGAAGCTGAGGTCCTGGGTGGGATTCCCAGGGCGCCAGTTAGCTTGGCTCTCCGGCTGCGGACCGTAACTCTGTTTTGGCATTGCAGTTCAAGTGTGTGGCGTTGGTCAGAGGGAGACCAAACAAGGGGCTATGACCAACACATCATGGATACCTCAGGAACAAGAACTCGCAGCACATTCCTTAGTGCACGCATGTGCGTCCGGTCCTTCTTCCAGCCACCCCCAGCCAGAGCTGAATTCTACCTGCTTCGTCTGAAGTCCTACTGCTCTTGCCTGCACTCACTTAACCTATCCCATGCTCCTTGCACTTCCAGCAGTTAGTGTCCTCGTATTGTCTTCTCTGTTGTCTTGTAAATACCTTGAAGACAAACCTTGTTGAATACACTTCTATATCTCTTATAGTACTCTCTCGAGCTCAGTAGGTGTTGAAAGGATGGAGAGAAGGATGAATGGTTGGCGAAATGGATAGATGAGAAAGCGTGCAAGTTGTCTTGGCAAATTTGTTGGCTAGGACCTCCTAGGTACCCATCCAGGACAGATAACTCAGGGATATAAAATATGGAATAATAATCATGACTGATAATGATGCTACGTCTTCCACAAAACTGATAAATCTGATAAGTCATGTATATCAGTTTCTCATGGTATTCTGACATGCATAGAATTTCCCTTCACGCCATCAGAACCAGATCTTATAGATATTTAATTCATGTCTAAGCCTCTCTGGGAGACTGTTCCCCTTTTAGAGAAAAGGAAGCAAAACCACAGAGGACATACCCTCCTACCAAGATCATGTAGTGCATAGTAGGATCAGTGGAATTAGTGTGTATACTAATTATTTGTTGATGCCTAACAAATTACCCTGACATTTAGCAGCTTAAAACAGCAAACACTGATGATCTCAGTTTCCCTCAGTTGGAAATTTGGGCGCATTTTAGCTAGATGCCTCTGATGCTAAGTGTGTGATAAAGCTATAGTCAAGAAGTCAGCTGGGGCTGCTGTCTTCTCAAGACTGGACTGGTGAGGATCCAATCTAAGCCATTCCCATGGCTGTTGGTAGAAATGAGTCACTAGGTCCCATCCAGCCTCAAGCGGGACCGGATGATGCAGGGCCTGTGGATCAGGAGATGGGGATCCTTGGGGGCCATCTCAGACACTGTGGATTGCAGTGTGGCCCAAGGATCAGAGAGGGACCATCTGCAAATTGCCTCTTGCCTATCTGTACATAGAGTGTTGATCAGAAGGTGGTGCCAAATAGGAGATCACAGAAGCCACCTGTCCCAAAAGTAAAACCTCTTTTCTCCATTTTGACAGAATGCAAAGCTAGAGGTGGCTTCTTGCTGGAGAGTTCTACACAACTCCTCACATCCTGAGTGTCACCTAAGCCTCTGACCTCCCTGCCTGAGTTTACTCTGATAGATGGTAGTGGATATGGGAAATTCAAAGACAGATGTGTAGCCTCCCTCTGCATCCACAGTGAACGTTTCAGGCTGGGACCCTCTGAGATGGCAGGATTGCTTTCCCAGTGGGATCAGGGCTCAAAATGGTGAGTTTGCAGGCAGAGGAAGGAAAAATCCTTCTTGATGTTTGGTGGAAACAAAACTCCGTTCTGAAACTGGTGGTCTCTTGTGTTGGAAATGAATGCTTCGAACTGACTAAAATCCCCTGGAACTGTATCCCTTTGTGTCTCTTAAAGCGAGGCTTTCAGGATAGCTATAATCAAAGGGACAGAGTGTACTGGCTGAGGAGCAGAGGGTATTTTTAAGCCCCTTTCACTTCGAATGGTCATCTGTCCTGCAAGCCCACTGTTATTACCAAATCTCCTTAACTCCTTAAACAAGATAATGACTTTTTATTAAAGAGCAATTGCTAGATTATTAGCCACCAGGCTTAGACACTGAAGAGTCATCACTCTCCTGCTTCCCTTGGCTCAGATCAACATGGTTTCAGCTGCTTCTGAGATGTGAAGTTCAGAGCAAGCAGTTCTCTCCATCTCCGCTCAGAATTAACCAATAAATTAGAATAACTAAGTGAGTGAGGGTGAGACAAAGGCAGTGTGGAAACCGGAGGCCGGGGCTGGGGTTGTCCTGAATATGAAACGAAGCATGGTTTATGTTTTGTATTTTATAGGTTTTAAAACAAAGCTAAAGTATAGCATTAAGGATCAAGGTCAGGGTGTTATCTTTTGTGGGGTGAATAGGGTGGGGGTGGCAAGGTCACAGCTTATGCCAAAGACTCGGCCCCTCCTTTCTCCGTAACATTTATTTTCCCAAGCTTCTGTCTAATTAATATAAGGCCTTGCTCAAGCACACTGGCCCTCATTGGGCCTGTCACTCGTTAATCAAGCGACCCTTCTAGCCTTGGGTAATGACCTTGAAAGAATATATCAGCCCATGATGGCGGAAGTGAGGAATTAAATTGTTTCTCTGAGTGCTTATGGTCATTGCTGACAATTTATATCTTGCAGCTGCCCTGGGCTGGCCATGCCGGCCATTGTGAGGCCATCATTTTCCTGGCCGGGAATGGATTGTGTGCCGGACAGGGACCAAGCTGGCCTCCTGTACATCTCCATCTTTATGGTAGTTTCCCCTCCCCCCACCTGCTTTTAATCACGTCTTTGTTTGAGAGGCAGGGATTGTACAAAGTTAAAAGCTTTGTCATTAAAGCCACCAAGAGCCAAAAGCTTGGGGTAAATCGGGTGCCTGGCCATACCCTGCTTTGTCTCCAAGCACGCTGCTGTTGCCTCTGCTGATGTAAGGCTTAGAAGGGAAGTGTCTTGAGAATTATGTTAGCTCAAAACTCATAAGAGAAAAATTACTGGAAATATTAAAAGGCTGCAAAGGGTGTATTGTGTACAAGTGATTAAGCCTGAACCCTTTCTGGGTCTCTCTAGGAGGTCAGGGAGATATTGCCTGCTGGTCCTGAGGGGAATAGGCAAGGATGGGGACTTTCATCCTTTTACCTTTTATGGTAATGTATTTAGACTTAGTGGTATCTTGGGGTACACTGGTGTGTGGCTAAAGTCATACTCTCCTATCAAGATAAATATTATATGTACCCGAAATGAGGCACCATATATCCACCTGGAACCTGTGCACCCACTTCTCTTTCACTGTTTGCTCTCCTTGAAACTAAGTGAGTGAATTTTAAGAGCTCTTATCTTGGGAGAAACTCTTTTTCATTGTTTTACTACACCACAGTTGGGTTTGCAAAAGAATTAAGAGGGAGATTCTGCCCATTAGCTAAAATTTGTCAATAAATAGCATACCTTTGCACAGCTCAAGCTACAGTTACTAGATTTTGTGTGTGAATCTTTATAAATACTGTGGCATAGCTTGGATTTGCCCTGGGTTTTCTTTGTATAAAGACATTCACTAGTTATCACTAAATGTCTGTGCTAAAACTTCAAAGAAGAGAAATCACCAGCAGGGACCTCCAGAGGTGGAGAGAGAGTTAAGTATTTGTAAAACCCAAGTTAGGATTCCTTCCTCTGGTGGGGTCCTGGCTTCATGCCTAGGTCTGTTTTTGATTATTGGATGGTGCCTTCCATACACAGGGAAAAATCCTTTCCCTGAGGTCTATATGGTATAAGAGCTTCTTCTGCAGGTCACAGCTCACCGAAGTTAGGAATCATCGTTCATGACCGTGTCATGTTGAGTGGTTGGTGGAAGGGTGGGGTTGTGATGAGGACAGGTTTTGTCTAATTGCTCAAGCACACTAGCCCTACTCCATGGAAATAGGACAGGTATTCATTACGTCCTCAGCCCGTCTGGGAGAAGACTGGATAAATGTGGAAAATGAAGATTTCTGGCAACACCAGTGCAAATGAAGGCAGATTAGTAGAATGCCTGCTGACCATTTACTTGCTGATCCTAGTAAGATTCTTATTGCCATGTTTGTCCTTTAAGGGGGAGCTCATGGAAGGCAAGGGCCACATTGTTTTTATCTCTAGATTCTTTACCATGTCAAGTGTAGTAGCTAGTACACTAGGCACTAAAGGAAAAAGAAAAAAAAATGGGTTGAGTGATGGGATTCATCCATTCATTCCATGATCAGAACATGTGAGTCGAGCTGGTTCTGCCACTCTTTGACAAAACTAATTGCCATGAAAGTGATTCTTACCCTGTGCCTTCCTGTTTTCATTGCATACATCTGTTCTAATGGAAGGAGCACAAAACAGAAAGTCAGAATCCTCACTTCTGTCCTGATGGCTCCATTCCCTTGAGCATCAACTTTGCAAGAGTCATCCCTTTTCTGGGAGGATCAGAGTCTATACATTTTTTTTTAAATGTTTACAACTTCCTTATTTAATTTCTAATTACATGATTTTCTTTTTTGCTCTCAACTGGGACTTCAGTTAATTGGGGTTCTTAACTGATAGGGTGACCAAACCTCCATGTACGAAGGGCCTGAATCTTTAGTATCCCGCTTTAGTTATTGTAGTTTTCCATTAACTTTTTTTTTTTTTAATAAAAAAACTTAGCCACCCTATCCCTCCCTGCCCCTCTCCAGCACACCTCAGTTTGTTTCCTGAGATTAAGAGTCTCTTATGGTTTGTCTCCCTCCCTAGTCCCATCTTGTTTCATTTTTCCCTCAGTTCCCTCCATGATCCCCCATCCTGCCTCTCAAATTCCTCATATCAGAGGGGTCATATGATAATTGTCTTTCTCTGATTGACTTATTTTGCTTAGCGTAATACCCTGTAGTTCCATCCACATTGTTGCAAATGGCAAGATTTTGGGTTTTTTTGATAGCTGCATAGTATTCCATTGTATATATATACCATATCTTCTTTATCCATTCATCTGTTGATGGACATCTAGACTCTTTCCATTGTTTGGCTATTGTGGACATGGCTGCTATAAACATTTGGGTGCCTGTGCCCCTTTGGATCACTACATTTGTATCTTTAAATACCCAGTAGTGCAATTGCTGCATCATAGGGTAGCTCTATTTTCAACTTTCTGAGGAACCTCCATACTGTTTTCCAGAGTGGCTATACCAGTTTGCATTCCCACCAACTGTGTAGGAGGGTTCCCGTTTCTCCACATCCTCACCAGCATCTGTCATTTCCTGACTGGTTAATTTTAGCCATTCTGACTGGTGTGAACTGGTATTCCATTGTGTTTTTTTTTTTTTTAAAGATTTTTATTTATTTGACAGACAGATCACAAGTAGGCAGAGAGGCAGGCAGAGAGAGAGAGGAGGAGGAGGCAGGCTCCCTGCTGAGCAGAGAGCTCGATGTGAGGCTTGATCCCAGGACCCTGGGATCATGACCTGAGCCGAAGGCAGAGGCTTTAACCACTGAGCCACCCAGGCGCCCCTCCATTGTGGTTTTTGATTTGTATTCCCGTGATGCTGAGGGATGTTGAACATTTTTTCATGTGTCTTTTGGCCATTTGGACAACATTTGGATGTTGTCTTTGCAGAAATGTCTGTTCATGTCTTCTGCCCATTTCTTGATTAGATTATTTGTTCTTTGGTGAGTCTAAGTTCTTTATAGATTTTAGATACTAGCCCTTTACCTGGTATGCCATTTGCAAGTATCTTCTCTCATTCTGTCCATTGTCTTTTGGTTTTGTTGACTGTTTCTTTGCTGTGCAAAAGCTTTTTATCTCGATGAAGTCCCAGTAGTTCATTTTTGCCCTTGTTTCCCTTGCCTTTGGCAACATTTCTAGGAAGAAGTTGCTATGGCTGAGGTGGAAGAGGTTGCTGCCTGTGTTCTCCTCAAGGATTTGGATGGATTCCTGTCTCACATTGAGGTCTTTCATCCATTTTGAGTTTATTTTTGTGTGTGGTGTAAGGAAATGGTCCACTTTAATTCTTCTACATGTGGCTGTCCAATTTTCCCAACACCATTTGTTGAAGAGACTGTTCTTTCCATTGGATGTTCTTTCCTGCTTTGTTGTAGTTGACCAAGAGTTGAGGGTCCATTTTTGGACTCTATTCTGTTCCATTGATCTATGTGTCTGTTTTTGTGCCAGTGCCATACTATCTTCTACCATTGTGGATTACAGACCTCTTGTCCCAAGCTGCTTTCAGGATTTTCTCTTTGTCACTGAGACTTATGAGTTTTACTATTAGATAATGGGGTGTTGACCTATTTTTATTGATTTTGAGGGGGGTTCTGTGTGCCTCCTGGATTTTGATGCTTATTCCCTCCCCCAAATTAGGGAAGTTCTCTGCTATAATTTGCTCCAATATACCTTCTTCTCCTCTCTCTCTTTCTTCTTCTTCTGGGATCCCAATTCTTCTAATATTGTTTTGCCTTATGGTATCACTTATCTCTCAAATTCTCCTTTTGTGGTCCAATAGTTTTTTATCTCTCTTTTTCTCAGCTTCTTTATTCTCCATCTTTGGTCTTCTATATCACTAATTCTCTCTTCTGCCTCATTTATCCTAACAGTAAGAGCCTAAACTTTTATTGTGCTTCATTACTTTTTTTATTTCAACCTGGTTAGATTTTAGTTCTTTTATTTCTCCAGAAAGGGATTCTCTAGTATCTTCTATCCTTTTTTTCAAGCCCAGCTAGCATCTTGATAATCGTCATTCTGAACTGTAGTTCTGACATCTTACTAATGTCCGTATTGATTAGGTCCCTAGCTGTTGCTATTGCTGCTTGTTCTTTTTTTTGATGTGAGTTTTTCCACCTTGTCATTTTACCCAGATAAGAATAGATGAATGAGAGAACAAAATACTAAAAGGGTAACAATGACCCCAGAAAAATATACACCAACCAAATCAGAAGAGACTCGAAACTGTGGAGAGAAGAAAGGAGGGGGAAAAAATATATATATATATATTTTATAATACTTGTATATATATAGTCTATATATAGTCTAATAGTTATATATAATAATCTAATTACATATATGTCTAATAATTGTATATAACTATCTAATTATTATATATATATATATATATATATATATATATATATATAAAATTAGACTGGTGAATAGAACAGAGCCACACACTTGATTTTGGGTGTATTTTAGTCTGTTAGAAGAAACTATCTCCCAAAATTTTAAAGAAAGAAAAACTTACATATATACAAAAATAAGGGTAAACTTGATGAAGGGATGGAATATGACTGTAAAGATGAAAATTTTAAAAAGATTGTAAAAAAGGATTGATAAGAAGTTGGTTGTAAAAAGAAAAAAAAAAAAAGAATGTGATCATGCTGGAGACTAGCACAAAGCCACATGCTAGATTTAGGGTATATGTTGATCTGTTAGAAGAAACTGTATCCCAAAATTTTAAAGAAAGGAAAACTTTTATGTATACAAAGAGTAAGTTTAAATACAATGAAAGGATAGAATATGACTATAACAATGAAAGTTAAAGAAGATTTTTTAAAAGGTATTCATAAGATAAAGTAGTTTAAAAAGTTAAAATAAGAAAGAGGAAAAATTTTTAAAGTAGAATAAGAAAAAAATAAAATTAAAAAAATTTAACTTTGCAAGACTAAAGAATCATGAGGGGGAAAAACAAAAGAGCCATGAAGTCCCCCAGCTCTGGAGTTCTGCAGTTCTCATTAATCAGTGGACTTGGTCTTTGCTGGATGTTCTTGCTGATCTTCTGGGGGAGGGGCCTCTTGCCATGATTCTCAAATGTCTTTGCCTGAGGGGGAATTGCACCACCCTTGTCAGGGGCCATGCTAAGTAATCTGCTTGGTTTTGCTCTCAGTAGCTTTTGTTCCTTGAATGCTTTCCATACAGCTTTTGAGGAGGAGAATGAAAATGGTGGCCTCCCTATGTCCAACCCAGAGGATCCTGGAGATCACGGCCCTACTCCTCAGAGCACCCTCAAAGAAAAGCATTCAATCATCCCTGTCTCCCTGGTTTCCAGCCACACTCTGTGCTCATGTGGCCTGTAACCGAACCTTTCTATCTCTGGCACACAACCTTGTTTGTAGTCTCCAAACCCAGCAGATTCCTGCAGCATGCTCCCATGCCACTACCCCTATGCCATTCCCATGACAGTCCCCCAGTCTCCCTGGATCTGCCACTTGTGGGGTCCCTGCTCAAAGAGCAGTGGCCCAGCTGTGCTGGGGATCATGGTTTATGGCAACCCTGAGCTAAGAGCCTACTCCTCAGCTCTGTCTTTGCAGTCAGCTTCATAGCTGTGAGACCTGAGAGCTCTACCACACTCAGGCACCCCTGGTATTTTTGTGACTTCCTGAGACCACACTGTCCTGCGAGGGCTCCGTGACACTGCTTAGCCGCTGGAGCAATGTCCCTCACTGGAGCAGACTTCTAAAAGTTTCAGTTTTGTGCTCCACTGCTCTACTACTTGTAGGGAACCGGCCCCTCCTCCCATGGTCTATCTTCCTGTATATTGCCTTGGATTCACTTCTTCACATGTCCTACCTTCCAGAAAGTTGTTGATTTTCTGTTCCTAAAATTGCTGCTCTTCTTCTCTTTGAGCTCCTCTTGAGTTTGTAGGTGTTCAGAATGGTTTGATAACTATCTAGTTGAATTCCTGGGACCTGACAATATTTAGGTCTCCTACTCCTCTGCCATCTTGCTTCTCCTTCCTCCTGAATCTATAAATCTTAAGTGAAGAGGTTGGACTTGCTAATCTCTCCAGTTCTTCCCAGCATGACGTTACTGTAATTTTAGAGGCCTGCTGTCACTTCATGGGGGAGAAATCCGAGTCATAGAAAGAGAATGTGTTTATGTATAAAAATGGTCAGGTTTTCCTGTGTGCCTTGCCCATGGTAGGTGCTCACAGAGGCAGGTGGAATTGGTTTGTGGAAGAAATTAGATGACAGCCAAGAAACCACTCAGTTCAAAGCCATGTCCACAGTCAGCCTTCTGTCCTTCCCTTACTCAGACATTTCTGTCAACTATTTACCATGGGTCTTGCCACAAATAGAACTGTTCCTTAATTTACTCACTATACTTTCTAGCAATAAGGCTACTATTGATTTGAAGGGTCTACAAACTGAAATGATGGGGATTTTGAAAGTTTCATTTGCTTTTTTACCTTGGTTCTTAAAATCAGTTACCCTCTTTTATACTGTCATTGAGTTGGCTAGATTTTTACTTAACCATCTGCTTCTGTATTTTCAGTGACTAAGACCTTAATTGCTACATCTAAATATTATAGGTTTGTTGGTTTGTTTGTTTTGATAAAGGATAGAGTTTGAACATGTGAGAGGCAAGGCAACATCAAGGAGGGGAAGCTTCAGAAAGAGGTGACAGAGAAAACATCATCCATCTCCTTTTTTAGTTTATTTGTCATCCCTTCCTTCAGAACATACACATAAAAAAACGAAGCTTTCTTTCCCTCAGCACCACATCAATTGCACTGAAATGTGCCAAGCATTCAGGGTGAGTGGCCATTTGTAAGGCCGATGCTATCTGGGCATGTGAGAAATGCCATGAGTGTGGAGTGTGCTCCCAAGCATGTCAGTGAACTTTGTCCCTGGTACAGGGCCACCATATGGGGAAGACCACCAACATCACCCCTCAAATGGCACCTGAGATGCAGTGAGCAGAACATGCAAATCAAGGGTAGGCATGGGTGCTTACGAGTTTGGAAACTACTTAGTGTCTGGGCTTAAATCTGCATGGTAAGAGATCTTCTTGTACCAGGCAGGTACTGGGTTCCAAAAGTTCTTTGCTAAATAGATTTCATGTGTTTTTGATTCTTCAGCTTTTAAAAAAAAAATCTTTTCAAATTGTAAATAATCCCAAATCATTTTATGGCAAGTCATGTATATTTGTTTTGCCCCAAAACAAGGAACATTCATGCTCTGATGCAAATGGTCATTGAGTGAATAATGATGAATTCTTCTATATTCATTAAGGGCAGACACATATAACTAAACAGTCAGAACTTCTATGAATAATTGGATGCCCAAGGCTTCCGTGCAAAATGTTATAATTTTAGACATAGAGAAAGGGACTTGGCATTTTCATCAAGGCTTGTGAAATCTTTAATATGGGAAGATACTTTTGCAAAGTCAGGATTCTAAGGACCTAGGGTGGGAAACCACTGCTTTTACTAATGGAGGTTTAGGCACTGCAATAATCAGGAGTGAAAACAGTTGGTCATTGTGAGAGTTTCATCTTTTTGAACAGGGTTCCTCTTCTATGGAATAAGGAAACCTATCCTTAGTGTTTTTTCGGTTTTCATAAATGTCCACCCTTCTCTACATTCACTACATTTACTCACAGTGCCTTCCATGAGAGTCACCAGGGAAAAGGAGGGTGATATGGGGTTGGGGATAGAACAAGTGTGGGGTTCCATGTAAGCCAGAGATGTCACCCATCCTCCAACCTGTCTCTAGGATCTGTCTATTAATTTAAGTAAGTTTATCAGCACTGTTCTGAGAGATTCAGAATTAGTGACACAGTGCTTTAGTAGAAGAAATGATTATTATTATTATTATTACTGTTATTAATGGCTGTTCACATTCATCAAGCTTGATTATATGCCAGACTCCTTTCCAAACTCTTTTTAATAGCCTTTTAAGGTAGATATTATTTTCTGCATTTTTATTGAGGAGATTCCTCAACGAGAAAGTGCCATAGCCACTTCTAACATCTGCTCTCTCATCTACTGTATGGTGTCCAAGACCAACCAACAAAGGAGACCTAGTTTACATTTGCTATTAGAAGGCTAAGATTCCCTAACTGCTTTGAAAAGTGTGGAGCTATTTAGGATTTGCTTGTTTGGTTTGGTCTTTTGCACTTTGATATTCTGAATAGTGCTGGATTCGGTACTATGAAATTCTTAAGGATCTGAAAATTGGTTTCTGGGTCCTCTCACCTTAATTGAGAGTTTATATCTCCCTTCTCTTAATGAATGTTAACTTGTCCCAACTTATTATCAATATCACTCCAGTATATAGTTATCGCTGTCTTTCCTTTCCCTATATTAGTCTATGGACAATTTCAAGGCAGAATCTAAGTCTTCATAGTCATCCTTTTTTTTTTTTTTTTTTAGTTTAAATAGTATATGCTAAATAAATATTTGTTAAATTAAGTTGCTTTTGTCTAAATTTGCATTTAACTCCATAGATCATCTAGTTTATTCCTTCACTAAGCACTGATTTCACTTAAGAAGAAGTCAGAGAAGGAGCTAGAAGGTGAGGAAGTTGGGTGGGGACTCTAAAAGGCAACTCAGCTGCTCTTCTAGAACCCAAAGAAAGAAGAAAACTAATATTTGAGGTGAATTTTACCAAAATGGCAATTTATAAGATATTTTCAAAAATATCTATTTCCTCAGTGAAAGCCCATGGCCAATTTTGTTCTGTACATGAATTTTTTTTTTTAAGATTTTATTTATTTATTTGGCAGAGAGAGATCACAAGTAGGCAGAGAGGCAGGCAGAGAGAGAGAGAGAGAGAGAGAGGAGGAACAGGCTCCATGCTGAGCAGAGAGCCCAATGCAGGACTCGATCCCAGGACCCTGAGATCATGACCTGAGCCAAAGGCAGAGGTTTAACCCACTGAGCCACCCAGGTGCCCCTGTACATGAATTTAGAAAAACTTCAAACAGGTTTCTTCAGCTGTGCCTTTAAGTTTTAGTTTTCATTCTAGATCAAGATAAAAGATTATATAATTCTAATTCTAGTTGGTAAAATTTGGGGCCATGTATGGAAAGTTCTAGAAAATGGAAAATTGAGGATTAGACATAATCATAAAATACAACAATCATTAAAAAACACGTAAGGGGCTCCTGGATGGCTCAGTGGTTTAAGCCTCTACCTTCGTCTTGGGTCATGGGATTGAGCCCTGCATCGGGCTTTCTGCTCAGCGGGAAGCCTGCTTTCTCCCCTCTCTCTGCCTGCCTCTCTGCCTACTTGTGATTTCTCTCTCTCTGTCAAATAAACAAAATCTTAAAAAAAAAAAAAAAAAAGAGAGACATGATAATATTCAATAAAATATTTTTAAAAATGAGATTTGAAGCAGTACTTTTTTGGAAGATTTTATTGTTTTAGATGGTTTTCAGTTTACAGTAAAATTGAGAGGAAGTTACGGGGATTTTCCATATTCCCCCTGCCTTGCTTTTGCACAGCCTCTCCAACTGTCAACATCATTCATCAAAATGGTACATTTTTTTTTTTCTACCAAGGATGAACCTACATTGACACATTATAATCATCTAAAGTTCATAGTTTCACCTAAGGGTTCACTCTTGGTGTTGTACATTCGGTGGGTTTACATACACATTTAATGACATTTTTCCATTGTTAGAATATCATATAGAGTCTTTACACTGCCTTAAAAATCTTCTGTGCTCTGCTTATTCATTCCCTGCCTTCCCCTGGCAACCACTGATCTTTTTACTATCTCCAGAGTTTTGCCTTTTCCAGAACGTCAGATAGTTGGAATCATACACTGTGTAGCTTTTCAGATTGATTTCTTTCTCTTGGTCATATGGACTGAAGATTGTTCTGTATCTTCATGGCTTGGTAACTCATTTCCTTTTAGCACTAAATAATATTCCATTGTCAGGATGTACCAGTTTATCCATTCATCTACTGAAGGATATTTTGGTTGCTTCCAAGTTTTGGCAATTATAAATCTAATTGCTGTGAATTTCTGTGTACAGGATTTTTTGTGGACATAAGTTTTCAAATCATTTGGATAAATACTAAGTGCAATTGCTAGATCATATGGTAAAAGTATATTTAGTTTTGTAAGAAACCACCAAGCATCTTCCTAGACAACGATACCATTTTGCATTTCCACCAGCAGAGAATGAGAATTCCTGTTGATACACAGCCTCAACAGCATTTGTCAGTGTTCTGCATTTTGGCCATTCTAATAGGTGTGTAGTGATATCTCATTGTTTTAATTTGCAATTCCCTGATGACAGAGGATAGAGAGCGCCTTTTTGTATCCTTATTTGTCACCCCTACAGCTTCTTTCATGAAGTGTCTTTAAGGTATTTGGCTCATTTTTGAATCAGATTGTTTCCTTACTGTTGAGTTTTAAGAGTTCTTTGTATATTTTGGATAACAGTCTTTATCGTACGTGTCTTTCAAAAATATTTTCTCCCAGTCTGTGGCTCCTTTTCTGTGAAGCAGTACTCTTTTTCTTTTTCCTTTTTTTTTTTTTTTTTAAATTAGGCTCCACACTGGGTGTGCTTGAATTCAATGCAGGGCTTGAACTCATGACCCTGAGATTGAGACGTGAGCTGAGATCAAGAGTTGGACCCTTAACCAACTGAGCCACCCAGGATCCCCAAAGCAACACTTTTAAAATGCATTCATTATCTAAAAGAAAACCTCACTCTTCCCAACCCAAACTTGAGTTTGTGAAAAGTGCCTGGCATGAAATGAAATCAAGTATACAATGAGTCTGTATAAACTAACCACAAATGGCAGCACTTTCCCTACTTCCCTTTATCTTTAAATATGTAATTTGCCTTGTACCTAAAATACTATAATCTCAGCTTATAAAGAAAGGCATCAGATTTTTTTCACTCCAAGTACACTACACATACACCTCCTTTTCCTAGAAATTTTTGTTGTGAAAATGA
Source organism: Enhydra lutris kenyoni (assembly GCF_002288905.1). NCBI lineage: Eukaryota > Metazoa > Chordata > Mammalia > Carnivora > Mustelidae > Enhydra > Enhydra lutris. The sequence goes on from NW_019154114.1 coordinate 7,366,535, forward strand.
ATTAGTCTTAATTCTTGTAGTTTGTAATCAGTGCCACTTAAAGTAGCTGAGGATAGTTTATTACTCAACTTGTTTCTTAGTGGTAAGGGACTATAGGTGAAAGAAGTAGTCCCAGGTGTGGGGGTACCACCTCTTTACCTTACTCTGTGGAGAATATGGAGAAGGGCTGACTCTGCCTCCTGAGCCATCAGTCACTGAAGTCCCAGTGGAGAGAAACTCCAGGGGAAATGAGAACAGAAAGACTAGACAGGTGATATGTGACCAGCAAGAGCCAGAAACAGGAAGGTGGTCTCAACTGGGAGGTAGGAAATGGGAAGGGAAACAGTCCAACTTACCAAGAGAAAAGATCAAAGTACGTGATTCTGGAAGTAGTACCATTTATGAATGAGAATGAATAATAGGCCTAAGGTAGAGAGGAATGGAAAGGAGTTAAGAAGGAAGGAAACATTTTTTAAAAGGAAGGCAAGCAATAATTTAAAAATAAAGAAGATTTTAGAGAAATGTGTGTGTGGGGGTAAAGATTTAAAAGCAAGAGAAAATTTATGGAAAAACCTTAAAAGAGACTGATTAAATGTTAAACATTTAATCTTAGATAAATGAAAAGAGAAAGAAATGGGTCTATAAACCTAAAGTTAACAACTAATAGTGGAGAACATGTCTTTTTTTCAATGGAAACTTTCCATCTTTGAATTTATTGATGGTTTGACTGTCACAAACAACCATCAGTTAAAGATACTGAAAGAATTTTTGGCTTTAAGGTCAAGAAGGATGGGTCATTTTGAATCCTTTAGAATTCAGCAGATTATCCCTTTTCTCCTAAGAAGTTGATGGTTTAGAAATGTTTATATCTCTCTGCCTATGTGAATGACACTTGGGAAATGCCCATTTTCCATTAGTAGACAATGAACACCATTTTCTTAGATTTTGCCAAATCTCTTTGCCTTCACTGCTCTGCCTCTTTGGTGCCACAAATCACAGTGCTTTTTGCTCTGTGGCATAATGTCTTCTGTTCTTTTTGTCTGGGAAGACATGTTAACCTTTTAATGGCATACTGGTCACCAAGTGCCCGTCTTGTGCTTTCCAAAGTCCTCTGAGCACTTGGAAATGAAGGCAGCCAATAGAACAGAGCAAGCAAACCAAAACCTACCAAATAAACTCCTTAAGGATGATTTAGGTTAGGGGAATAGTTTTGTTTTTTTTTTTTTAACAGAGAAAAATATGTTAAAACACTTAAGTCTGTTATTGGAGGAGTTTGCTGCATCTCCCTCCATGGAGGTTTTTAAAATTCGTGTCTGTGAAATGGTGACTAGTTTTATGCAGGGCAGGGTCTCCTAGTTGCCTGCCAGCCGCCAAGCTAAATTTCCCTCTGCGCTGAGAGCTGAGCGGGCACATCTCCCTTTTCCTCTCTGAATGGGGAATTAACAGTGATTTCTCCTCACAGAAGGTTAGGGACCTGTGGATAAACTGACTTCAGAGAATCAATCATTTGGCAAAAGGTAATTGAACAAGGCAATAAAAAAGGAACTAATGGGAAGGTACACAAGTAAATCCTAGAAGTATACTTCTTTATTCAGGAGCATAAGACCTAACCACATGAGAAAGTAAACAACATTTCTAAACGATGAGTCTTAGATCAGTACTTTAAATAGTGAATTGAAAGAAGATGATCTCAGTGTCTAGAAACTGCTGGTGTAGCAGATGCTCGTGCGCCTGCCTGTATACCTTAAACTTGCGCTGTCCAGTAATGGCAGCCACTAGCCACGTGTGACTATTAAACACCATGATGTGTGACTAATCCTAATTGAGATATGCTCTATGTATAAAATGCATACCAGCTTTTAAAGACTTAGTATAAAAATGTAAAATATCTCAGTAATTTTTTTATGTTGATTACATGGTGAAATAATAATATTTGGGTAAACATATTGTATCAAATAAAGTATCTTAACTAACAAAAAATGTATTTTTGAAGCTAATTTAACCTATTTCTTTTGACCTTTTTAAATGTTGCTACTAGAAAACTTAAAATTGCAGGAACTCTTTCAGGATCTTTATCTCTATACCTGAGAGCTTATTCTGGAGTTCTGGTAGATGGAAATAACTGGGAATAATGTTCTTCCCTCATCTACATGGATCCTCAACCAATAATTTTGAGGAGTTGGTGTGTAAATACCCTAGCTCCCTTACCTTACAGATGAAGTAGTTCCAAGGTGCACATTTTGCGCCATTTCCAATATTTTTCCCATAGCTCTCCACCGTGGTCCCACTCTCTTGCTCATTTTCCTTGCTCTTCCCAGATAAACCATATGCCCTCAGATTTCTTGCCTCACATACTGAGACTACTAATGCAAACCCAGGCAATCAGGGTAGAAGGTTGTAGAGTTAGATGTAACATTTGAAATGTGGATGGGATTTGTAAAGGTAGATGGGAAGGAACTTCATCTGCATATTTGTTTACCCATGAATTTTATCGATGAATGTAGAGAAAGACGGACTTTGTGAAGGTAGAGATGACCATGCTGTTAGAAGAGTATTAGATGACAGATATTTCTAGAGCAAAGATGTGTGACAGACACAGGTAGACAAATATGCAGATCCCCAAATGTGGATGGTCTCAATTGCTTTGCAGTTCTGTAGGCCATAGGGAGCCTCTCATTGGTGGTATCAGATGGTAGAATGGCGTAATTGCCACAGAGCTTGAGGAGATCTTACTTTAATGGGAATATGGGATGATAATGAAGGGAAATTCTGAAAGCAAGCAGCTTATTATATTTGTTGTGGGATCATGAAAATCTCAACAAGGGTTCCGGCAAGCAGAAGTTGAAAGGAATAATTGTCCTAAATGTGTATGGTGTTGTACAGTTTATCGGTCATTTTCACATGCTCACTCTCATTTTATCCACCATCAATCCAGTGGGGGTAAATAAGTGCAAAGAGGCATTTTGAAGAAAGATATGGCAGGGTTCGTGTGTAACCGAAAAGGAAGGTATGAGAAGAACCCTGCAGCAGGGAGAATAGTGACATTAATGTTCTTCCACCTATCCATCCTTACGAATCACTCAGCATGTGTTTACTCAGTACCTACTACATGCCAGACACTGCTCTCGGCCTTGGGAATATAGTTGTGAACAATTCAGACAAAGCCCTTTGCCCCCATTAGAGTTCACCTGATAAAAATCATGGGGAAAGGAGAAAGGGACAGTTAGGTTGGGGAGAAGGTGATGATTTTATTTTTAAGCATAGTGGCTTCAAAGGACAATTTTCAAATGAAAATGCCTAATGATCTACAGGCACTTGGAACTGTCACTCCAGAGAAAAGGATGAGCTAGAGGTTATCTTGAACATTACCTGCAAAGAGGTGGTATTTGAAACTAATATCACTACCCAATAGTAGCTATGTGTCATGTGTTAGAACATTAAATGATTAAATTTGCATACAGAATAAAAAGGATAAACTTTGGGTACTTGAATATATTTTTGCATGTGTGTGAGTATGTGTATCCCTTGTGTACAGGTATATATGTATGTGAGTGTTTACACACTAGTAATTTCTTCTCTAACCATGTGGTTCCAAGGACAGTAGCCACAGTAGAATGTAAGCCCTGTTATAAAGGAATATGTGCTGCTTGAACTGCTTTGTACAACGCCAGCTATGCAATGTGATTTAATGCTGTTATTTTTTCTGGCGGTGACAATATTTAGTGTTAGGACTTTGTGTGACTTGCTTAACTTTTCAAAACGCACTCACATAGGTCATGGCATCGTATTCTTAAAAGAGCCCATGGGTCAGTGTTTAACGATTATTGTGAAGAGTTAGCAATAGAGTTGCTGACATGTTTTCCCCTGCATTCTGTCTTTGAATGTAAGTTTATTTCATAGGGATTACTTAGTTCCATGTTATATCCCATGAGTGGCAAATGACCAATGGAAACAAAACGTTTGCATTTGCACAAAGAATATAACATTATAACTAACTCTACATCATCTTCCAGATGGGCTTGTTTGACTGATTTAACCCATCCGTCCAGCCACACAATCATTCCATTTAAACAGCTGGTCAAATGATCAAAATAGTTAGACATAGATACAGCTCAAAGAAATGTCTCTCAAATAGAGTCCCAGATTCCTCAATGACAGATTTTAAATGGTCCCAGATTCCCTGTAGCCATAAATCATTTCAAGGGATTATTTTCCAGACTCTTCTCCATTACATACTTCTAAAGAAACCATATCCTCAGAATCTTATATTTGTTCTCCCTCTCCTCTCTCTCCCTTCCTCGCTCTCTCTGTCTTCTCTACTTCCTCTCCTTTTGCTTCTCCATCCTAGTTTAAGCCTTATTTTCCTGGCTTCCGACCTCAGCTCCATCTTTGTTACCCAGAAATCCCTTTACATATTTGACTTGGTTATCATTAACCAGTACATTCTGTTCCAATTTAATGTGCTGTGTCCTGCACATCCCCGAGTGCACAGAATTGGTAATTGGCAGCCTGGGAAGCTTAACAAAAAGACGACAAGACTTGCAGAGCCTCAATTGTGCTGCCCTTCTGCACACACAAATCCGATTTAGGTCAACGAAAGTTATGTAGATAAAGGCGTGGAAAGGGAGCCTTCAGAAAGCAGATTTCCTGGCCTATATGAGATTCAAAGCATTCTGGGATGTGGCATGGAAAAGCCTTAGAAAAGCATTTGGGCTACATCTCTTGCAATGCATATGCTAGAGTTCTCTTTGGTTTTGTTTCTTAAGATACGAGTACTTTTGGTTTATGAAGAAAAAAGGAGATTTCAATAAAATATCAAGATGGTAAAGATGACTAAGACCAGCTCAACTGTCATCATTACATATGCGGGAGAAAGAGAAGGAAGGGATGGAGAAGGAGGATGGCAGGAATAGCAGTATTCCTAAGGTGGATCAAGAACCTTGGCAATTTAACTCTTTTATTCATTCACTCATAATAGTTTGATTAAGCTCTGTGGCCCACCCTCACCAACCTTCTGTCTCTCTGACTTTTAGGCAGAGATGAGGGACATAAAGTACTTTGGCAAAAAGGAGTCTTTGATCTGGCAGATATGATGTTTAGCTCATCATTTGAGTTTAATTTATCGCTTGTAAATGTTTAGTTCATCACTTGTAAAACAGGAATAATAATACCTATCTCATAGGATTATTGATTAAATGACATATGATAGATGCAAAGTTTGTTCTTAACCTGTAGTTGTTAGTATCACTAGCAGAAGGAAATAATAATAATAAATAGGAATATCCAATCAAATACGAAATGGTAGTTAATAAATAACAGGTTCTAATTCATAGAGTTCTTGTGAAAGACAAATTGGAAAATAGATATAAAATGCTTAGAGTAGTGTTTGGCATATCATATACCATCAATAAATGGTAGTCGATATTGTTATTACTAGTAGTAATGGTGGGGCAGCTGGTGCTGGTGGTGGTAGTAGTGGTAGTAAAGTAACCTACCAAATACAGATTCATCACCTGCCAGATACAGATTCATCCTTCATTATAGCTGAAATATCACTTGCTCTGTGAAACTTCCCTTCCGTTGTGTCCACCCCTCCTGCCTCTGCAGAACTGGTCACCTTGCAGAGGTGAGAGAATGGCTGATATCTACAGGATGAGTTCTCCTGATTATTTCTTGCTTCTCCTGTCGTGGGCATGAACAAAAGATCCCCAGGCTTTGTGCTCCCTCTCCTAGGTCTACCAGTATGTCTCCTTCGCAGCCCTCCTTGTTTCCAGTCTTCCAGTCTTACTCCTTCCAGGCTCTTGACCAACCAAGCATTTGCCATGGCTCACAAGGGTTTCTGTATCTTAATGTCAAACCATTATATTGTCTTCATCCCAAACTTATGACTAAACGTACTAGTCAGAGCTCTGCTTTAGAGAATGACCCACCACCACTGTCTTGTAGGCTATTCTTGAGTGACACTATCAGATCATTTACAATTCACACCAATATACTGTGCCAACATATTCATGAACCAATCCCAGTTTCTTTCTTCCTCTGTCATCTGATCCTAAGGAAACATCCCTACTGTGAGCAAATAGTGTGGATTGAGGGGAAGGGTCAGTGTAACAGATTGGTTGGCATAGGCATCTTGGCCATCTGTTCCTGTAACTCTGGACCTTCCTATACCTGATGCCGAATATACCTACTATTTACATTGTATGATGATGTGCTGGTCTGCCTATCCAATCTTGTGACTAATGGGTCTACCCAGCTCATAAAAGGCAGCTCCAGTCACACAGTCACTTCAAGTTCCATGATCAGACTTTCAGTCACTACTTGGGGCTCAGTTGCACACCAGGGACTGCTTTTCAAAGAGCTGCCCCCTCTGTCTCACCTGCCAGAACAACATGATTTTTAGCCATCTCCACAGATCTCAGATTGCCAGCTCAGCCTCTCTGAACATTACAGTAATTATAACTGTCATGTCTTGAAGGGTTAAGTGCCACCATCTGACCTCTACCATTCCAGAATCCTGTTTTCCTCATTGAAATTAGAGAGATTTGTTCCAAGACAGAATTTTTTTTTTTTTTCATTTACTCTGAGCTATAGAGAATGGCCACCAGTGAGTTTCATAGGGATGTCACTGCCAGTCTCACTAGTATGTTCTTTACTGATTCAGTGAAGGGATTGTTCTCTGGTTCTTCCTAGGCAACATACTCACGTAGTGGGTTCTGTAGGCTTACATAGTAAGTCTATTCTGAAATAAATAAAATCTTTTAAAAAATAAGTCTATTCTATATAACATTCCTACCTCCTGAGCCTTCTGACTCTTCCCTGTATACAGTGCCAAAGCAGTTCTACTTCTCTACTCCTATTTGCTATAGGCTATCACCATGCGCAAGGGTTTAGTAATTCAAATTAGCCCAAGCAAGAATTAAGACTGGCTCCAGGTTTCTTTGCCAGACCATAATAGAGTCTTCTTATTCCATTAAATTCTTCCTTTATTTGCCCTATTTTCCAACCCTCCTGTTTCAGCATCCTTTAAACCCATTCTCATGGATATTCCATGTTTCACTACAAAAACATCAGTTCTTTCAGTGAATAAGCTATTTCTTCCTGGAGCAGATCATTGTTTCCCCTCTTGAATTCTCCTGAGGGCTAACCCTGGTTATCAGGCTATCAGCAACAGTGAATCCTGAGGAGTACAAGCATGATCTGCCTCAGTTGGGGTCTTTGCAAGTGAGTCTAGGTAAGGGGAAGCTGTTCTGTTCTGGCGAAAGGGAGAGTTGTTTGCCTCTGCCAACTGTACAGGTGCATGGGAGGCCAGAAGTTCAAGATTCATAGGACAGTCCACCCAAATTATTGCATTGCAGCTGTAAAGGTCCCACTCTTTTTCTATCAGTCCTGACTTTGGCATAGGATACCTGTTGAGATTACACATTCCACCTCCTTTGTAGTTCTTCTACCCTCAAAATTTTATCATTGGCCTGATTTTGAACTCTGTCTACCACATGATTATAGAAGATGAGGGTCTTCTCAAATGCTGCCATACACAGAGTTGGTTTTTTGTTTTTTGTTTTTAAAGATTTTATTTATTTATTTGACAGACAGAGATCACAGGTAGGCAGAGAGGCAGGCAGAGAGAGAGGAGGAAGCAGGCTCCCTGCTGAGCAGAGAGCCCGACGTGGGGCTCGATCCCAGGACCCTGGGATCACGACCTGAGCCAAAAGCAGAGGCTTTAACCCACTGAGCCACCCAGGTGCCCCCACAGAGTTGGTTTTTAGAGTTGCCTTGGATTGATAGTTGTCTAATTTGAGCTTATCATTTTCTGAGGATTTCCAGATCAGCTAACAAAAGTCATTCAATACCGTAATATTTATATCTACCATTTCCCAAGGCCGTGCAAATGTCACCGATACCACATGATCTTGTGGTTTGCTTCCATCTCTCCCAGTTGACCAATTTCAAGGTGGCCATGACTCCTCCCATGTTAAGCAGGTTTGTACAGATTTCACAACACCAGAGAACTCTAGGGCAAGCATCAGAATTTTGATGCACAGTCCAAGGAAAATCACTGTCTGGTACCTGTAAAAATCATGCCAAAAATTTTTGTGTATAACTGGTTATCATGTTAATTGTTGGAGCAGATGGTGGTAGAGAGGATATGAAGTGGTACCACATACCTAATTCCACTGAGAGCTACCTCTAAGGTCCTTTCTAAAGTGTGGACTGATGGAGAAGTTAGCCAGGGCAAGTACACTAGGTACTGAATATCTCTGCCTAGAGGAAGAGGTGAAGGAAAACATAAAGACAAATCTGAGCTGCCATTTATAGTTATTCAAGTTGGTTACTGCACAACCCCTTGGGCTGCCACTGACATCACTGTGATGCAAGTCGGGCCCCTTGGAGTTATCTAGTATATCACCTGCACATCAGTACATGGCAACCCTGGGTGATCTTCCTAACTTTAAAGTAAATAGTGAAGAAAATTCAGCCCATTCAGTGATCTATATAAAATGCTATGGGAATTCAGAATAACAAGTGACAAATTTTATGGGATTCAGGCTGGGACATTCATTCAACATAAATTTATTAAGTACTTACTACCTAGGTTCTGGGGATACAGTAGCAAGCAAGATAGATACAGTCCGATTCTTAGATGGAGCTTACACTAGTGGGGTAAAAGGGACAATGGGCAAATGAACAAGAAAAATAGATAATAAATAAATTCTATGAGAAGAATTACAATAGGGTGACATAACAGCCAGTGGATAGTGACTTTAGAACTGTTGATCAGGAATGTCTTTTCAGAAAAGGTGAAATATGGCCAAAATCAGAATGACAAGAAGGAGCCAGTAGTACTAAGCTCATAGGGGGAAAAAAAAATCTCTCTCTTGAGAAGGAACACTAGTAGAAAGATCTCAGAGAAATTCTCTGGGCACACTTGAGAAAGAGAAAGAAAGCGAGACTGTCTAGACCAAGGTGGGAGTGGAGAGAAATGAAGTGGGAGAGGTAGTCAGAGCCTAATTCATGTAGAACTGTGTGTGCTGACCTTTATTCTTAAAGGGCGTTGAAAGGATTGGCTGACGGATTGGTGTAGAAGGGGACCATAGCACAGAATAGTTGAGAACTGTGTGATGGTAATGTGGCCACGCTATTTACAGAAACAGGAAGGGATCTGGGTTTTAATGGGTGGGTAGAAGTTCTCCAGATGGAGGAGGAGAAAGGGTATTTTTAAAAGAATTTTAAAACAACTGACAAAGTCCAAATATGAAGACTTTCAGTTCTAGTAGCTACCATTACATTCAGTTTATACCCATGAGAATCAAGGCCAAAGTCAAAGTAGCCATACCAGAGATGAGACCTTGAAAATATCTAATTAGTATCAACTATGTGAATGTATATTTCCCCATGAGACTGCATTTGAAATGGATTTGATCCATTGGCACTGAATTTCTCTGGCTCTGAAAGACTGTGGAGGGTGCCTTGAGTGTTCATATTCAAGCTTTTATACATTTGGCACAGGGTTATCTTTTTCCAAGATTTATTCAAAAGACATCACAGACCTTCAGCACATTTCTTATTTTGGTGGAAGTGTCAGAGACACACAGCCTTCTTTGACAAAAGAGGAGAGAGACATACTGCTTCTATTTGTGCCATTTAAAGCCTGTGTCTCGCTAAGCTGGTTTTCATTCATGTCTGGACAATAATGTACCATTGCATCTGTGTATATTTCCATTGTGTCCTATTCCCCTGGACTGTGTTTTGCCTGTTTTTGATGATGACTTGTTGGATGATGGAGAATAAATTGAGTATGATTCAGGGTTGTCCAAAGTTCAGCTCATGCTCCTTTCCTTAACTGGCTCCATGTGATAAAATGAAAGCTTTGTGTCTATGTTCTTCCTCACCCCCGTAGGTGTAATGACAGTCCTGAAGAACTGCATGTCCTCTCTTCAGGTAGAAGAGCCTTTCACCTGCAGGGAGTATTGTGGTAGTCTGCTCAAGTCTTTTCCCCTGGAACATGCTTTCCTCCTTACCCCAACACGTTTGCATTAAGGTATATGAAGAAGAACAAAAAGTAGCCCTCGCTCACCAATCTAATGTCTTTTTTTTTTTTTAAGATTTTATTTACTTTTTTGAGAGAGAGAGAGAGACAGAGAGAGTGACAGAGCACGAGTAAGCACAAGCAAGCGTGAGCAAATGTGAGCTGGGAGGAGAGGGAGAAGCAGGCTCCCCGCTGAGCAGGGGACATTTTATGGGGCTCCATCCCAGGACCCTGGGATCATGACCTGAACTTGAAAGCAGATGCTTAACTGACTGAGCCACCCAGGCGCCTCTGATCTAATTTCTTTTCATAAATTGTAGACATTTTCCCACAAGGCTCTTAGAATTATTGTAAACTTTAATGCTCTCACATGGTCCATCTCCCCCATTTCAGTTATGAAGGAGTTGAAACTTAGAAAAAAATAATTCAGCATGCTAGCAGCAGAATGAATCCACTTATCCCTCTCTCCATGAGCTTTGGGTAGATCTTAGACCACCATGCGGATTGTAATGGGTCTGGTTAGCTAATAGGATCAATGGACATTTGAGTAAAATTACTTTATATCAAAACCAAATTATCATCCTTAAGCACATGCAAAAGGACCACATGTATTATTATTATTATTGCTCTCTGACTTGGTCCTAATGTTTGTTGAGCATCTGTTATATCCAGGCACTATCTAATTCAGTTTCACAAACATTTTATAAGCTCATTACAATTACTCCATTCTATTGATGGGGTGACTGAGGATTATACGGGTTAAAAATTTATCTATAATCTCATCCATAAAGTGCTCGCTTCGGCAGCACATATACTATAATCTCATCCATAAAAAGTGGCAGAGCTGGGGCGCCTGTGTGGCACAGTTGGTTAAGCCTCCAACTCTTGGTTTTGGCTCAGGTCTTGATCTCAGGGTCGTGATCTCAGGGTCATGAGATAGAACCCCTAAATGGGGCTCTGAGCTCAGTGCAGAGTCTGCTTAAGACTCTCTCTCTGCCCCTCCACCCCTTGAATAAATAAGTAAATCTTAAAAAAAAAAAAAAGTGGCAGAGCTAAATTTCATGTGCATTCTCTGCCACTAAATCCACCACTCTTTCCATTGTATCTGCTGCTAGGTTGGGTCCCATGAACTTTCTGGTTTAAGTAGTCCTTTTAGAAGTCACCACAGGGTGAGAGGTATTTTGTATTGAACTCAAAGGGATGTGGCTTTCAGCTCATAAACCCAGGAACTATCATGCGTGCAGTAGGTAAAATCCATTCTGGTTCTTCTACTCCACCTTGTTTTTCTATCTTACTCACCCTCCTTCTTCACTGAAACACTTTTGCCCTTCTCCCTAAAAAAAGAGGACACCCACATCAGGTTGTGTCTGTCTAAAGAAGTAAAAAAGATGGAGGCAGACATTAGAACTAAAAAAACCTTGCTGAAACTGGGAAAGATGTTGAATCTGTCCCAAGATTGTGGATGCAAAACTGGAGTACACAGAGGCGAAGGGAGGCTGCGGAGGAAGAAACCCTCTGTGTGGCTGACCGCAGAAGCAGCCAGGTGAGAGGAGTCGTGTTGGAGCCCTTTGGGGAACGCCGACCATTTCACACGGCATCGTTTAGAATGGATTTCTGGACACAAAATATACATTATCGCCTTGGTTCAGCCAAGAAGAAGGCTCTCGGAGGCCACATGCATATTAAAGTGTGTAATCTTGCCGTTACTATGGGGAAATAATTTACAGGATCATACAACCCGCTGCCTCCTGTCATCTGCTGGGACCCTGTGGTTGCCGTGGCTGCGCGTGGGGACCCGGCTACCGAGTTAATGTCACCTACTGTGTAAAATTGCACCTCAGCAAAAAGCGAAAGCTGATTGGTCTTGGCCAGGGCTACATGTGGTGAAGGCTTAACTAGGAGAAAAGCTATCCGGACCCCTGTGGCTCCTGGCCAAGGGGGTGTCAGAGACAGGCCTGACAGATCTGCTTTGGTGTCATAGTGTAGGATCGTTCTGGCTAAAATGCATGGACGTTCTGTTAGCAGATCTGTGCTAAACTTCAGAGTATTTCTTTGGGACTCTGTGTTAACATAAGAATATGAGTGTTCAGCAGGGGAAGGAAATCTGGAAACCAAGTCTGTATGTCTTCAATATCTTGTTTATTTTAGGGGGAACAGAGTTAGGAAGGTGTGGGATGTTGAAAGAGATCAGAGACAGAGAAAATGACAGAGAAAATCAGAGGAACTTGTCCATTAGATTTCTTAGGCATCCCTAAATATCTGGGCCAGGGCCTGGCAGAGTGGCACTGTGGGGGGTAGGGGTGGGAGGTTGGAACCAGTAGCATTTCATGAAAAGATAGATAAACTTCTTGTGAAAAACCTTGGCATTGGGGTCCCTGGATGATTCAGTTGGTTAAGCATCTGCCTTCAGCTCAGGTCATGATCTCAGGATCTTGGGATCGAGCCCCCAGTGCACTCCCTGCTCAGTGGAGAGTGTGCTTCTCTCTCTCCCCCTGCCTCTCCCCATCCCTTGTGCTCACTCTCTCTTTCAAATAAATAAAATCCTAAAAGAAAAGAAAAATCTTAGCATCTCAGGTCAGATCAGACCCAGGGCTTAGGAGATTCTCTGTGAGATCCACTCCACAATAAGGCATCTGTGGACCCAAATCAAACCTTTATCCACGTGGGGTTTCTCTGTCTTCGTCTGTAAAATGGTGAAGTTTGCATGAGATGAACTTTTGGGCCCCCACCTCCCTGACCCTTATCCTGCCATAATATAAGCTTCTCAGTCTTTACTGCCTCTATATCCTACGCACGCTGTCCAACAGGGTGCCTTGCGCATAGTGGGAACTCACAAAATATCAAATGGAAGAGAAGAACACACCCAACGGCAGAGTGCCCATGCCCATCTCTCCCAGCGCATGAAGTAGGAAAGATTCTGCTCCAGTGAGTCCGTTAGTGTTAATGCGGCCGTGCTCTTTGGTTCTGCTCTGCAATTCCTCAGGTTTTCCATCGTGGGAAGTGTAGTACGTTTCAAGGCAGGTAGGAAAGTCTCACAGTGTCAGCTGCTGGGGGTAAAGTGAGAAGCCAAATCTAGGATCAGGGATGACCAGGTGCAGCTACCAAAACTTAACGTGGGTACGAGAAGAAAAGTTTTCAAACTGGGGAGTAATTCAGCATTGGATCCTTTAGACTCAAAACCAAGTGGACTGAAATCTCTTCAATCTTAGCTTGATATATTGGGTTTTGGATGCTATTTTATACGTATTCTTGCCTTTTCTTTCCCCCAGTGTATTTCAGCTTTAGTTAATGGAGCCGGGTGCTGGCTAGGGAGTTAATGGACAGGTCTCGGAGGAATACAGAGACAGAGATAGCCCCTTGACTTCGCAATAAAGCCAGATGTTAGAGTTAATTATTGAAGGGGATAGGGGAAGAAACCGGTTAAAGAGAAAGTGAGCAAGTGGTCAGTCCCACTGTTCAGGCCCTGCCTTCCCTAAGTGACGTAAACCTTCCCAGAGAGGCAAGAATTTTCTTTTTTTATTTGTTTATCTCCACTATCAGGTGGCACACTGGCCGGCATTCTGCATTTAGACAGCAGAGCAGGGAGGATATACATATATATTTATATTTATTGTATTTTTTCAAGCACATTCATCTGAAAAGGCTTGGGTTGATTAATATTTTCCGCTGTCCGGTAACCATGGCAATAGGGTCAGCAGATATAATACTTAATTTAATCTTCCAGCTGCCTCAGTGTGCTTCACCGGTGTCCCGAATAATAGAAAGCCTTTTGCCTCTCTCTCTCTCTCTCTCTCCCCCCACCTCGTATATTATTATCTCTGCCAGTGGCTCCCTCACATGACCCAAAAGGAATACACTGTTTTTTTTTTTCCTCATTTCATTTTGTATATGCACCTAAAATAAATTCCTGTGTGATTCCGCTTCCCACCGAGCCAGATCCCCCCTTCAATAACCCAACCATCCTCTTCCCCCCTCCACCTCCACTCCCCAATGCTCCCCCCGCACCCAACACTCCAACAGCCAATCTCCACAGAATGACAGGAAACGTGGGAAGATCCTGATAGCTTTCATAGCCACACCGTAAGGTTTATGAAACACACTCTTCGGCCAAATGAACCCACGCCGACTCTCCTCCCCGCTGCAGACCCAGGCGATTGGCTGAGAGCGCCTTGCTGGTCCGATTTGCTCTCCAGGTGGGTTAAGTGCATTGCTTTGTCTTCATTTGGCCCAGTTCCCTTGTGTCATATCTCTTTATTTCCTTTCTCTTTCCTTCCTCCTCCTTCCCTCTGATAATTATCTTTTTTTTTATTTTATTTTTTAAAGATACCACGTTTTTGCACACACTCAATATTTGGTTGGTTCTGGGAGAAAGGAGAATTGGTTTTCAAACCTAGACAGACTTTTAACAAGAACGACTCCAAAGAAAGACCTTCCGAGGAAGATGAGGATATAGAGATCAGAGATGAATATTTTTGTTTTTCCCACTTTTCAGAAAAGCTGATGTGAATTCTCTTTGATGTGAGTTCACCTGGTTCTTTCCTCCTTTGGTTTATCATCCTGCCACTGTTTCTTCCAGAGCTGTTAAAAGAAAGCATTAAGATTAAACTAATACTTTCTTCCCAAAGCTGGCAGGAGGGATAGGTTGGTGAGGGGGGATATTTAAAAGAAAAAGAGGGGGGAAAAGGAGAAATGGTCAGAATATGGGTTCGAAGAAAACTGAAACATTTTTTCCATTTCTGTTTATTTATTAATCAGACTTTTATTAATCCTGTCATTGACTCAAATAATAAACATATTTTCCCATTTATGCTCCCCCCACCTTTTGTTGTTGTTTTAGAAAAAAGAGCCATTTCAAGAGCAGAACAGTGTTTTTTAAAAATGAGGAAATAAACAACTGTCACCCCCCCCATTTCTTCCTCTGAGGAGCGTAAACTCCAGTTTATCCCTTCAGGATTTCTTTTTCTTTTTAGAAGAAAGAGGTAAAAAATATCACAGAAAGTGCCGAGTGTGCATTCACTCACTGGCTTCAGTCTGAAATTGGGCCAAATCCAGTTGATTACATTTTCCCAAAATGGAGGAAGGTCCCCATCGCTCTTTGATAATGTGTGTCATGTAGATATACATCCACTATCTTTGCTCTTCAAGGGCAGCTCCCCAGTCCTTTTCCTCCCATTCCCCCTTTCAGGAAACGAGGAACGTTTTCTGTAATTCACATGCTGGTAACTGAAAGCTGAGGGAGTGGGGCTGGGACGCAGAGGGGAATGGCTATACGGCTGTCGGTGCCATGAAATAGGTGCCACCATAGAGCCACCACCACCCAGAATAGACATTGCAATCTGCGCCTTTTGCAGACAGGTCCCGTGTTAAGCCACGTGACATTCCTTAGCCAGCTCTTGTATATGCGAACATTTATGACTTGAAGCAAAAGGATGCCCATAGTTGTCCATATGCTCAATGTCCCAGATGTCCTCAGAGACAAAGGTACCTGCAGACTCACCTGGGGGACTAATGCTGTGTACCTGAGTGCCCATAACATCCAGACCATGGAACGGTATGCACACAGACAGCTATGTGTGGATATATAGACAAGCATCTCTAGCTCATCACCATGGCTACAGCTACCTCCCAGATGAAATCTTGGATCTCCATGGGCCACAGGCCCTTTGGGGTGAATGCTGACTCCCATCTTATGTGTGCATCGTCTAGCTCTGACTCGAGCATCCCCCAAGAAAGTGGGAAAGGCGATCAACAGTTCCGCATGCATACAACACAGTAGGCTTGATCAGACTAGTCTGTGGAGACTCGGAACAGGCTAGTAAACGCTCTACAAGCAGGGCTTGCCGTCGTGTCTGACGCTATTATGTCTGCGTCCCAGGGAGGTGCTTTGCTGTTGCAGGGAGCCAAGAAGGTCTGAGCTTACCACAGCGAATGGAGTCTATTTTAATAATACCCAGGGAAATGAGAAGGAAAGGCAGCCATTTCATGAGGACACAGCCAAGGATCAGAAAGAACTGGAGCATCACTTGGAGACAAGCAGTCCTTCTAGTACTTCAGCATCTAAATGGCTCAGCCACTGTCGTGGTCTTCATCTCCTGGGGTTACCAGGCCAGTCTTTCTTCTTTTTCAGCCACTGATGCCCATGGCTCCTACTGTAGCAAATTCATCGAGTCCTTGACTAGGGATCTGAGAGATCCACTAATTTCTCTCTGTGCTTCTGTTTCTGTTTCTCTACTGGCCCCGATTCTCTGTCCTCTCATGGCCCATCACTTCTACCTTCTTTCTTTGGGGTTCTCAGCTTCTGGGCCACTTACCATCCTGATAGGTCTGAAGTCCACCCTGCCCATGAGGGAGGGTCTGAGTGGTTAGTCTCCCCGCGGTGCAGAATAGCTTTTTAGGTCAGGCCACTGTCCCAATATCTATGATTATCTTGGGATAAGGGGCCCATCTCTGACCCTTTTAAACTGTGGTCACTTGTTAGGGCCATCAGGTAGAAAGGAGGCATGATGACCCCTTCGAAAGGGAGCATGCTGAGCCCTCTAGGTGTCTCAGCCAATACCTTTAGTCATTAAATGTCCCAGGCTCCCAACTGAAAACCCCCTGGCAGGTCTTGTTGGCACTGGGCACTAGGCTTTATCAAAGAAAACCAAGAAAAAAAATGTGCATTTTCCCTGCCGCTTTCCTTAATGGCCTTTTAGAAGTTCCCATTTATATTCAAAATGGACTAACCACAGGTTTCTTGATCTATGGCCCTTTTTTGTCCGATCAGTGACTTTTAATGCTGTATCTTCAACCACTTTCAGTAGGTTTACCTCCTGGTAGAAAGAAACAGAAAAGAGAGATAACCTGCTGCTTGTGGGAGGCACAGTTTATCAAAGGAAATAAATGGCTCTTTGTTTTTTAAAAAAATGGTACATAACAGCCACCAAACCTTTTGTCCATACTGTCTCTCCCCAAGTGTAAGGAAGGTACTTTCAGTGGGTCTCTTGGTCTCCCTGCAGGAGTTGCTGGGTGTGGTCCCAAACTTGGGCGCAGACCGACTCTCTTAACTTCCATCTTCCCCACACAGAAGCTTTCTCCTAGGTTACTTTTAATTTTCCTAATTAATTTTGAGAGCTCTTGGAGACATTTTCTATTTTGTTCACAGTTTGAGTCCCGCTCTGAGGTGTTCTCAGTAAATGCTTGGTGTCTTTGACAGAATTCTTTCAGTGTAATGGATCCTTCGAAAGGGACTCCTATTCCCATCTAATTTAGATGCCTGATCTGCTTGTCATTTTCAGTCCAACAATGGCTTTGATTATCGATGGTAACCTATAAATCATGACCACTCCTGGCATAGTTCAGAGAGGGAGGAGGAAGACTGCTGGTTAACTATTCCAGAATTAAGGAGCTCGGGAGCGATACGACTGTTTCTTGGGAGGTGCTGGGGTAGCTTTTCTTCTAAAACAGTTGGTTTATTTCATGCTGAAGGCAGGTCTGTTCCAGAATCTCAGATTGTGAGGGGGTGTGTGAATGTGTGTTTAAGGAGAGACAAAACAGGCAACATTTTTGGTGTAGGCTTTTGTAACTGTTGTGTATTTTTTTTTTCTGTTTCCATATTTCCTTATAGTTGCTGAGACCCTTTCTTACAATATCGATAGTCTCTACTTATTAAGCTTTTATCTGATTTTTCACAGATCTTGTCTAGCTGGTTCTAGCATAAAACTGTGTCTCTTCCATGTTTGCGCGTCAGATGGATATTTGTACCATAACATGAGGAACTTAGAAGGCAATTCAGCTGTTTTCCCAAATGTGTAACTTGGAAAGATCCGGTATTCCACGGTGTGAAAAACACAGATGTCCTCCTCCACTTCAGAGAATGCCTGTCAGTCAGTTGCCACCTGTTCAAGAAAGGGAACTGCTGAATGCAAAGTGGCAGCTTGTCACCAACTTCCCAAACCCGAGCACACTAATTAACTCATGCCCCCTCACAAAAACTCATTTGCAGCCCACACAAAGATGCTTCTCACTCTAAGATGGTGGCACTCGGGAATGCCCCTTGGGTAGGATGAGCCTGCAGCTCTGATTGTCTTTCTTGGCTGTGACCCAGCAAGAGAGGTCATGGGCTTGAGGGACTAGAAGGTACCCCCGAATTTCTCCCCCAGGGCCATCGAATTCTCTTTAACTACATGGGATTTGCAGGCTCAATATCCTGCTACCTAGGATGCCAAATGCCAGGACTCGGAAGCACATAGCTCACACTTTTTGAGTGCTGGGATACTGTTAGGACAATGTGGTACCTGCTCCTTCTTGCCTCCTCCCTGTAGTGGAATCTTCCAACACCATCCAGAGCTGTCCTCCACTTTAGAGCAGAAGCATTCATTCCCCTGGCTGTTGCAAATGTTGGAAGCCGACAGCTCTCAACAGAGTCCTCTCCCTATCAGTTGCCTCAGGTTAGTAAAGTCCTTTCCTCAGAGGCAGACTACATCCCATTCTGGAGCTCCCCCTCAGATGAGGCCTTGGTTTGATCTGCATCACTGTTCCACTTCTTCTTCAACTCAGCCCTCCTTCCTTCACCCCAACGGAGGCAGTGTTGATCCCAAACACACTGTTTAATAACCTTTGTACCTGGACATACCCCACACAAGTCTCCTTACTGTAAGAGCCCTGTTCCCATTAAGCCCTTCAATGTGGTGCCCAAGAGGCGATTCCAGGCATCTCGAGGCAACTCTGAGTCCCTTGAGGTGTGCTTCTTGTGAGCTGCTGGGTTTCTTCTCACCGGCAGCTATTCCTTGGGCTAACTCGTGTGGTTACCAAATTTCAGGAAAATGCCCATGCTTTAAAACGATGGTGTAGCCATCATTTTTCTGTGAAGAAATATCCCTTCTTTAGCTGTTCAGGGGTTGAGGTTACAGGTCTTTGGAAAAATGAGTATTTTCATGGATTTTTTTCCATTGATGTGTACATACATATAATAAAGGGCACAGCTTAAGTGTACAGCTTATTATTTTATATATAGGTGTGTGTATGTATATAAGCACACACACACACACACACACATACACACTGATGTAACTAAGTCCATATCAATGTGTCAGAAACCTCCAGCATCCCAGGAAGCTCCCTCATTCCCCCCAGCCAGTGTTCCTCTACCAAAGGCCAATACTGTTCCAACTGCTACCCATATAAATTAATTCGAAAATTATAATCTTGTGCATTTAGAGTTTCCACCTTTCATTTATGGTCTTTGGAATTTGGTGAGTACTAGTGGAAATCATCGTTTCGTTATGCCTTTAAAAAGCAATATTTAGGGGTGCCTGGGTGGCTCAGTGAGTTAGGCCTCCGCCTTCAGCTCAGGTCATGATATCAGGGTCCTGGGATCGAGCCCTGCATCAGGCTTTCTGCTCAGCAGGGAGCCTGCTTCCTCCTCTCTCTTTGCCTGCTTCTCTACCTACCTGTGATCTTTGTCTGTCAAATAAATAAATAAAATCTTTTTTAAAAAAGCAATATTTAGGAAGCAGCACACAAGGGGAAAACTCACAACTCAACATTTACACGAAGTGCTAAGAAGTCTAAGCAGTGACACTGTTAATATTATACACACATAAAACCAAATAGGCATTCATAATTTGCAGAGAAAATGGTTGCAGAATGCTACACAACCAAGATGTCAAATTATTTATAACTTAGTGGGATGGTTAGGTTGGAGCTGAAGGAGTCATTAGGCTGGGATTTTGAAGTTAAATTAGGATACACAATCTAAGCTCTGAATATATCACTATTTTGTTTGGTTTGGTTTGGTTTTCTAAAGGAGTCCTACATTTTATGAGGTGTCACCTTATAATTCTTATAATCCTTCTTTCCCCAGTGCTGTTGGAAGTTGCCTGACTTTTACTCACCATCTCTTTGGTATGTGTTAGCCTTCTGTCCCACTCCTTCCATAGCTATTGCCAGGATTCCCAGAAAGCTTCAGGTTGCATTTTCTGAGGTCCCACAGTTGACGCTCTCTTTCTTCAGGGGGGAAGGGGAAATAAAGGTATCAGGTAATAAATGTGGTTGCGGCACATTTGTCAGATGGTCCCCGAGAGGCTGAGGACTGGGTGAGGCTGGAAGCAGATTTGAATTTTGCTCCTCATCCATGTGTTGATCAGTTGAAGATGGTGGCACAGTGTCCACACTTCCCGCTCAGTCAGCCAGCAGGTCCCCGCTGGAGGAAGAGGGTCTAGGTACTTAATGCCGGGAAGTCACTCTGGGGTCTAGTGTCAGAGGTGCTAGAAGGGCCCAGGGAGGTAATCAAGAGATGAGCAGCAGAGGGAAGCCTAGAGGAACAAGGGGAAGAAACAATGGTACAGAAGCCAAGGAACAGGCTGGCTCTCTGGAGGGAGCTAGAATCATGAGAGCGCAGACAGGCAGAAGCTGGAGTTTGTAGGACAAGCAGCAACTTCTAGTGGATACAACAGGAGAGGGCAAGTGAGAGAAATGGGGGAATCCCAGGTCGTATCCCCCAGGTTCCTGCCAAGGCCTCCCTTGGGTGATCCCCACCAGAAGCCTGTGGTAAGGGAGCGCTTGGAAAGCACTGTCTGCACAGGGCAGTTGTCTGGGATGCAAAACCCGATGGGGGAAGGGAGGGTTTGGCTGAGAGCAATGTGGCCCACGACCAACCCACCTCCATTTCCCACCTCATTAACTGATGAAGAGCAAACCTTCCTACCACTTGGTTGTAGAGCTCATTTTTTAAGATGTGTTTCTCAGGAGAGCAAAGACTAAACATTTAGTGTGTCTTTGTTTTCAGCGTGGGGGGACTTCAGGCTGAAGCCCGTGCTAGGGGGCTCTGTCTCTTACTCTTTGGGAGCTCATAGATGCAGCGCCTTACTTGACGATTTACAGGCTATCTCAGTGTCATAAATCAGCAATGTGCGCTCCGCGGGTGAGAGTCTGCAAATTCTAAACTAATATGTCGCTCTCTTTCTGTCTAGCATCATATTTATGTTAAGGTTCCATAAATCGTGCTGTATGTACGTTTCTGCAGCACAGCCATGATGAAAAGTGATGTAACCAACAATAAGAAAGAATGGGAATTAGAATGCAAGAAAGCAAAATGAAATAAAAATTCATGTGACCTGCAATTTCAAGCTACTTATCTCAGAAATGTGCATTGATTAAGGGAAGGTAATCAAGGATTCAGTCTGCATTTAGCCATTTGGCGGCAAAGCCATTCACCCTGTCCTGGCCACGTGAGAGAATCGCCTCTTGCCAAGGCCCTGAGGCTTGTTGCTGGATCAGAGGTGATGGTGGGGAGCTTTCCAGACTGAATGTCTTTCCTGGGACACAATTTCTAGAGGGATCTTAGGGGCCGGGGCATTGAGGTGGGTTTGTAAGGGCAAAAAGGGCTACTTTCAGAGACCAGATTTTCCCACCAGCAGGTGAAGACTGAAGAGGTTACTCAAGGAAGCACTTCTCAGGATTGAGTTAGGAAGTTTGCTCTTTCCTGCCTAGCCTAGTAGACCAAAGCAAGGTGGATTTCAGCTGCTCTGTTTAGCTCAAGCATTTTTGTCATACAGATTTCAGTGTCTTGTATACACACAGATCTCTTCCCTCTGTGTCAGAGTTGGAGAAGGCATGAATGTACCAGTTAAAGAACAAGCCTGCTAAGTGGGTCGGTTGGCTGGTAGGGGCAGTGATTTCAAAGGGAAGCCACTGAGACACAGAGCATCCTCCTTTTCTTGAGGGGTGTTTGCTTTTCAAGTTTGTTTATTACATACAAAAACCAACTGAAACATCAGGTTATGCATTAGACCAAGGAATAAAAGGTAATATTTTAACATGCTAAAGGAATTCTGCCAGCTAGTCATAAGTATCAATCCATCACAATTATTAGAAACAATGTACTCTGCAGTAGTAAAGAGATACGGCCAATATGCAGCACACACTAAATAAATTCCCTCTTAGACTGGCTGTTTCCTCCCCTGCCCTGACAGATGCAGAAACTGTTAATACAAAAGAGAAATGCTGAGAGGTGGAACTCAACAGCACAGAGGTTACCCTTTCCCTCCCCCAACCCGGGTTCAACCCGGGTCCCATTCATTCCTGCAAAGTCTCTGAATAGAACTTATATCAGCACCCCCATTTCCCTCTTAAAGTAATAGCTCAGCTCTGGATTCAGGGGTTTTCTATACAGAATATGATTATAATACTAATGATTACATGTAAGCATCAACAGAAACAGCCTTTGGGGAGGAAGAAACTGAGGGGTGGGTAGAAGATGCAAATTGATTCTGCCAGAAAATGGACCTCACCTAGGCATTTCTGTGCATGAAGGTACCTGCTTTTGTTTCTCTTCAAGTTCTTTTCTTTTCCAGCCATATTGTTATTAGCAGAGAGAATGCTGGAGGCAGCCCCTCTTTCCTGTAGCCATTTGCTTTACGTAAACCAGCTAGCAAACCGCTCCGTTAGTATTGATGTAGACATTACCACAAATCGCCACTTAGGGACCTGAACGAATTGACTAACTGGTTTCAGATCCAATACACATAACTTGATCAGACACAAAGTTTAAGTACACTTGCAGGCGTGCCAACTGCACCTACCAGGAAGTGACTCTTTGGCTGCCAGCTCCAAGAGGTCCTAAGGGAAACGCAGGAGGAAGGCGTGCAGACCTAGGAATGAGGCAGCGAGTCGGGAGGTTTCAAGAAGCCCAGTCCAAGGTGGAAAGAAATGAGGCACTGAGGGCAGGAAGTAAGGCAATTTCAAAAGCCACATGCACCCTTCAGGCCAGGGTGCATTTGATACAATTTTCATTAATTTGGCTTTTTATCTCCCATTCAGTGGCTCTGAGGTCTGGGAGACCAAGTGTCAGATGACTTGGGAGATGCCTGAACTCTGATCAGAGAGAAATCTCAGCTGATTAAGGGTCAGCTGCATGCGTATCTGCCCACCAGGCTGCTGGGGCCTGAGAACAATGGCTTTTGAGTTACGTGTCTTCCCAGTAGCCAGAAAATGACCTGGGCAGAACCGGGCAAAGGCCTTGGACAGACTGAACAGCACTGAGCCTGAGCGGTCAGGGCTGGTGCTCAGTGGGTGGCGTGACAGTGCTGAGAACCACGCAGGCATGTTCCACCCAAGCTGAATGTTAAAGCAGCACCTGCTTCTTCCTCCTTTGGGGTAAAAGTGTTGGCTTTCCTCCCTTCACCCTGGGAGTAGGCATGCTGCTTTTCTGTGGCATGGGCTTTCCCTCAGAAATTGTGTAATAGAATACGGGATGTGCCAGTGGAGGGATAGGTTGGATGTGTCATCATGGGAATTTCTGGAAAAAAGAAGAAATGAGAAAAATCTGTGAGCTCAACAGAGGGGCATGAATCTGTGTGTATATGTGTATATGGGGGTGGGAGAGATATTGATAAAGGTGAAGCAGGGAGGGTCCTAGCAAGAAAGGAATGCATAGACTACTAGAAGCAGACCAGGCTAACAGCTGCAAACAGTAGGTGGCTCAGGACAGACGGAAAGTTAGAACAGAGTGGAGGGCTTAGCTGCAGGGAGAGAAGTGGATATGGGGGTCTTCAAGAAGAAGGATTGGATTAGAATGGGAAGCCTTTAAAACCAGAAATAAAAAATCCTGGTTTAAACATAGACAAAAACACTTATTTCTTGCATTATCATATATTTATTATTGTGTGTATATTTAAAATTTTATTATTCATGTATTTAATACATACTTATTGACATGGTTGGTGACCAAGTAGAGTTGACAGTCTTATAGTGTTATCTGTGAGCAGATTATTGAAGGCTTAAGGCATTTGGCAGTGCTTAATCCTTACAAATTGAAATAATTTAATGTTAAGGGTGATTTTAAAAGTGATTTAATAATAACACAAGCAAATAATTGTGAAACATATTGAACACCTGGATGTACCCAAGAATTGTGTGGTAGATCTCTATGTTATATCACTTAATTCTCATGACCATTGTATAATGGAGAAGCTTTTAGTCCTGTTTTATATCTGTGGCTTAGAGAGGTTACGGTACACCCCACACGTTATGGAGGAAGACCTAGGATTTGAATTTAGGCATATCTGACCCCGCATCCTTCCCCTCGTTCCGTTCTACTATGCAGCTTCCCTGGTGGTGATGTGGAAGTTGGGTCAGGGTGGAGAGAGACTGGAGTTAGGGAAACCAACTAAGGGGATAATAATATTATTACTCTATGGGAGTAACAGTGAACCTACAAGCTGTAGAACATATATGGGGCAAGGGAAATGGAGAAGAGTGTCAGATTTAGTGGTCTTGACAGGGCTACCTACAGAATTGGGAGGCATCTGGAATTTTGAAGGTGAGGGTGTCAGTAATGGCCCTTAAGATTTCCAGCTTAGGTGACTAGAAGGGTGGGAGGTCTGTGACCTTAGAGAAGGTGGAAACAAGGCAAAAAGGCAAGAAAAATAGCAATGAATTTCATTTTGAACAGATTTTATGTAAGGAGACAACTGGACATCCAGATAAATATAACTGATAGATACTTGGGTATATGTCATTTGAAAGAGATTAAAATTAGATATACAGATTTAGAAACCATCAACAAAGAGACCAAGGAAGCAGGAGGACATAGGTGAAAACAAGCAATTGTTCAAAAGCACTCGGTGGGCATAAGGGGCAAGATGCATTTCATGGACCATCTGGTAGACCAAGATTTCTTAAACTGAGCTCCATTGACAAGATAAGCCAGATAATTCTGTCTTGTGCATTGTAAGATGTTTGAATGTCAGTGGCAACACTCCTCTAACTATAACAGAAATGTCTCTGGACACTGCCAAATATCCCCTGGGGGACAAAATTACCCTAGTTGAAAGCCACTAAGGTAGATGAAAAAAGTTAATTCTTGTCCATATGACTATTTATAAGTATGCATATCATGATATATAACTTCTTTATACATGTTATGCATACCTACGCTACTTTTCCAGTCAGTGGGACTTAATATTACCCCTGTATTTGCACACACAATGAAAAATGACTTTGATATGAAATGGTCAGAGTGCTGCATAGTTCCTTGCTTATGATTTGAAATCTTTTGAGGCTTGTTCGAGCTCACTTAATTATACAGTTTTCTTTTAATGTCTGTGTCAAAGACAGAACTCACTAACCATCCATGTACTCTCTTACATTTCTGAGACAGATGAGTTAGAGCCAAGTGACTAGTTCTAGTCAATGGATGGAGAGAAAGTGACATATATCACTTCTGGGCTGAAACAGATAAAAGCCAGGTGACTTTCCATTTCTCTTCCCCTGACACAGTGGAGCCAGAGGCCATATTCCAAATGACTTAGCTTCAAGATGGAGAAGGAGTGCCTGAGCCATACCAGACTTGGCATGAAGATTATATGTCAAGACACTGAGGCTTGGGGTTTATTTGTTATCACATCAGAGCTTAGCTTTACCCTGACTAATAGAAATCTCCTAAATATAAAAGGCAGGGAGATTAAGAATATTTTAAAAAGGTTTTACCATATGTATATCCACTTTATAAGAACATGACAACCACCTAATTGGGGTGCGTGGGTGGCTTAGTCAGTTGAGTGTCTGACTCTTGATTTCAGCTAAGGTCATGATCTCAGGGTCATGAGATTGAACCCTGTTTCAGGCTTGGTGCTCCATGGGGAGTCTGCTTGAGGATTCTCTTTTTCCCTCTTCCCCCTCCCCCTGCTCATATTCTATCTCTCAAATAAATAAATCTTTTTTTTTTAAGATTTTATTTATTTATTTGACAGAGATAGAGCGAGAGAGGGAACACAAACAGGCGGAGTCGGAGAGGGAGAAACAGGCTTCCTGCTGAGCAAAGAGCCTGATGCAGGGCTTGATCCCAGGACCCTGGGATCATGGACCTGAGCCAAAAGCAGACGCTTAATGACTGAGCCAGCCAGGTGCCCCTCAAATAAATCAATCTTTAAAAAAAAAGAAAGAAACTATACCTAATAGAGTAGTAAGATAAATGTTAGTCACCATGACAAATCTGACATCTTATTATATATTCATTCAAAGAAATATCAGTTAGCAGTTGCCTCTAGTTTCCTGGTTTTAATGGAGTTAGATTTTATTTTATTTTTTAACACAAGATAATTCTGCTAAACAGAGCTTATGTCAGTGAATGGTAGAATTATGTAACACACCAATTCAGTTGTGTGTGTGTGAGAAAAATTAGATTTAGCTAGCTGGACTCAGTTTAGATAATCCCAATTTTGTTGGCAACATCCAAAGCATCATAGTCAGGAGCCAGTCAAACATAAGCCTTCTTCTCTCCATCAGGCCTGATCATGGTGTTGACCTTGGCCACTTCAGTGTCCTAGAGCTTCTTTACAGCCTGTTTGATCTGGTGCTTGTTGCGCTTGACATCCACAATGAACACAAGTGTGTTGTGCTCTTCTGTTTTCTTCATGGCTGACTCAGTAGTTTGGGGGATCTTGATGAAGGCATAGTGATCAAGCTTGTTTCTCCTGGGGGCGCTGTTTCAAGGCTCTTTGGTCTGTCTTCGGAGACACAAAGTCTTGGGTCATGGTAACATAGGTGACCTGCAGATTTTTTTTTTTTTTAATTTTTTATGACTGTGAACGCCTTTTAGCACCGCTTTCTTGACCTTCAAAGCCTTTGCTTTGGCTTCAGCTTTGGGAGGGGCAGGGGCTTCCTTCTTAGCTTTTGGGGCCATGTTCATAAAAGGGATTTCCAAGGCTCATTTCCAGGGGCTTAATTCAGTCTTAATTTCAGATGTATCATGTGCATCCTGATACTAATTTCCACATTGCTTCAGGCAAAATAAAAAGTTTGCTAGTTTGAAGAGTAAGGGAATCACTACATTTTTTTGTTTGTTTTCTCCCTATGTGCTTAGAAAGTTTTGAAATAGGAATTGGGCAAAACTTCACAACTCTGTTACCAAAAAAATATGAAAAACATCCTGTCTTTGGAAACTACACTTGTGGAAGTGCTGGAATTCATGTGACGATTCTTGAACTGGATATCTCTGTTATTTCTCCATTCTGAGTGGCAGTAGAATTCTTGATAAAATCATTAGCATGTTGGCTGATAGTATTTTCATTAGTTTTAAGGTGAAAATATAAATGTTTTAAGATATTATTCTAAATGTGTTTGAATAACTACAATGAAATTTTGTGAGAAGAAATTTGTAACAATTACATAAATGGTGCATCTTCATTTTTACACTTGATGTAAATGTGATGTTTTTCATATTTATATAGCAGGAATGGAGATGCTTTAATCATTTTGTGATTTTATTGAAGTACAGATCAGACATCTTACCTTGTGGAACACAAAATTTAAGTGACTGATCCCTGCTCTAGCAAGAAGGCTAATAATATTGCAATTACTAGGAGCTTTGTTTTATTCAATTGAAAAAAATCTGAAAAAAATTATTTTAAGCATTCTGAATCAGAACTTTGGTTCTTATCTTAAAGTGTTTTTCCCTACAGCCCTATTCTTAAGGAGAGGGAAATTATATTGAAACCAGAATTATGGTGAATATTTTCTCTTAGAATTGATTTAGAAGAAAGCAAATGCTGCTTAAGGAAAGTTATAGAGGAAAATAGCTAGCAGTAGTATTTGTTGCAATTTGGATCCAGTGCATCAGGTAACAAGGGTGTCTGATGTTAATTACTGAATTATTCCAGAGCTTTGAAAGGCAAATCTCAGTGCTTTGATGAATTATGCTGGATTCAGTTGGAAAAAAAGCCCTAAATGGGATGATCTGGAGAAGATATGGAATCATTTCTACGTTGTTCATCTTACTCTGTCATAAAATGATCTTTTTAATGAACTTTCAGTTCTTAAATCATATCTTAACGAGAACTTGCTAGCCAGATGGGATAGAAATAAAGATCAAATATAGTTGAATGTGCATATAGATTTTCATCAGGAATATATTAGAATCCCCAACATAAGGAAATACAGAACTTTCTTCTCTCCCTACCAATTTCAAATGCTATGATCAAGAGGGCATTTTCCCTAATTAATATATTTTAGGTGTCAGAGAAGGTATTGATGGGATTCAAATGGTGAGATCTTTGTGGCTATTCCAAATGAATTACTCAGAACTTTGAGAAAATGTGGAGGACTAAATAACTATTGAAAATAATAATATAGGGTCACCTGGGTAGCTCAGTAGGTTAAACATCTGCCATAGGCTTAGGTCATGATCCCAGGATCCTGGGATGGAGCCCCATATTGAGATCTCTGATGAGCAGGGAGCCTGCTTCCCCCTCTGCCTGCCATTGCCCCTGCTTGTGCTCTCTCTCTCTCTCTCAAATAAATAAAATCTAAAAACAATTTTTTAAAAGAAAAGAATGACAATATAAAACATTTGCTGTGTACCAGACAGATACTGTGTGAAACACTTTGAATATATTTTTCTTTAAAATCATCACAGCAACCATATGAGCTAGGAACTATTGCTATTTCCACTTTACAGATGTGGAAACTGATGTTAAGTAAGCTGCCCAGGGCCAACAGCAAGTAGGTGGTTAAGCTGGCATTGGATTCTAGAACAGATGCTCTTAATGACCATTCTGTCTTTGACCCTAGCAACTGGGCATACAATTGGACATCAACCTCAGTAGTGGCTGGGATGATGAAAATAAAAAGAAAAATAATGTCTAGGCTGAAAGATAACTTTTGCTGGGTTTTGTATGCCCTGTCATACAGCTTTATTCATTGGGCATCCCATGCTTTCTTAAATCACAGCCAACTGCCTGAAATGGAGGAAAACTCGATCAATGAAGCTTTTCCAAGTAGAGTAATACCCCTCACCACCATCTATTCTTGCCCCAACAAAATCCTAGGAGGCAGCCATGAAGATTTACATGCTGTATCCATCCATGTCAGTATCAGCATCTGCTCTGTTATCCTCGTGGCTCTCCTAGCATGGACCTTGCTGTGACCTGCCATTTGGCCATGAGATCCCTGCTGATGTGGGTTCTGTTATTCTTTACATCCTTCTGGCTTTCCCTTAACCCCACTCCAGCCAGGGCTGGCCCATATTGCTTTTGTCATTAGCACAATAGTGGACTGTCCCTCTTTCTTTTGTCACCCTCTTCTTGACTGCTCTTAACCAGCCATGGTATTTTTAAAACTCTGGGCAGACAGCCCTACAGGATGGCCCCATTCTTTTAGTTTTCTTACAGTATTTGTAGCTCTTTTATAAGTTCCTAAAAGAGTAGCCCTGTTCTCTCAAGTTCTTCTAGGCTCCTCTCTCGAGAACCTTGTATCAGTCATGTGTTGGTGAGTAACAAA
The DNA here is from genome assembly GCF_002288905.1 of Enhydra lutris kenyoni. Classification (NCBI taxonomy): domain Eukaryota; kingdom Metazoa; phylum Chordata; class Mammalia; order Carnivora; family Mustelidae; genus Enhydra; species Enhydra lutris. The sequence continues at coordinate 7,395,804 of NW_019154114.1, forward strand.
TCACCCCACAAATTAGAAGCTTACAACAAAAATGATGTATTAATAGCCCATTCATCTGCATGTGGACCATTTGGGCTGGGCTCAGCTGGGACAGCTCATTTCTCCCCCCACACATTGTCAGCCGAGCTCTGGGACCTCAGTTGGGTCAACTATAGCTGGACCTCTATCTTCATTTGGCTTCTCCTTCTCAAGACTAGCCTAGGCTTCCTTCACTAGTGCTAGAAGCACCAGCAAGCAGCAAGAGAAGACAAACTCCAGTGCAGGAGTCTGAAAAGTTTCAGACTTCTGTCTGCCTCACATTTGCTGAAGTCCCATTGACCAAAGTAAGTCACGAGGTCAGTCACAGCATCAGTGTGGGAGGGTCTACATAATCATGTGGATCACACAGAGATGTGATTCACTGGCCCATTGCTATAAAAGACCTTTATCAAAGTCCTTCTGGAAATGGTTCAAAAGACATGTAAGCAACTCTGCCCTATCATGCCAAACCCAAACTGTCCATCATCAACTAAAATCTTCAGTTTGATATTCAAGGCTCTCACCAGTGTGGCTCTCTTCCAAAACTCTACTTTTATAAACCTCTTGAGGAATCCTGTACTCTATCTACTTTTCTTGTTCACCGTCCCCTTCCCATTTCCTCAAGGTCAAACCCTTGCTCTTTCTAAATAGCAAGCTATTTCAGCTTAAGGAACACTATTTTTCTACCAAACTTCAATCTCTAGTTCCATTTCTCATCATTTCATTTCTGTTATTGCTGTCATCTCATAAACCTTATTTTTCCAAGGAGGTTTTATGCTCTAACACATGTATACCTAAGATATAAACACTCAGGAGCCTACAATGAATTGGGCTTATGATGAAAGGAATTTGCCTCACTGTGAATTTCCTGCAAGGGTTGACGTGGTCTTGTTCTGAGTTATGGGTAAAGTTTGAGATCCTGAAGTGTGCAGAGCAGGCACAGGACACAGAAGGATATATCCTTTGCAATGTTTGTAGATAAAAATGAATTCCATTTCTAAAGAGGGAAAAATAAGAAAGGGAGGCCCTAGATTCATCAAGAAGTGAGGAAAGTTCTGGGCTAGAATGAAAACCGCTTGACAAAACCCCTGAGGTCAACAAGCACCATTGAGCTAATTTGGTGTTTTGAATACACACTGGTCTATCTTCATGTTGGGAGCTTGCTGGAATTCTTGAATTGATAGGCTTTCTGGCAAGCAGAATTCCCCACCGCAGAAACAGAGTAGTGAAGAAGTGCTATCAAGTGACACTTAAGGCCCTCAATTAAGCTGTTGGAAATCAATTAAGCTTTTGGATAATCACATGGTATTTATTTAACACATGTTTATGGCTCAACTACTATGTGCCAGGCACCATTTTATGTAATGGGGGCACCATGGTGAACAAGAGAGAGGTGGTCCCTGCTCTCCAGAAGCTTATAGCTTTGGAAAAGGAATGATTAGAGAACGTTCTATTAAGTTCTAGCACTGGGCACTGTGAGAGTACATAGGAGAGAGCTTACCTCAGATTTGGGGGGGTCAGAGAAGGCTGTAGCGTCTAACCAGAGAGCTTAGGAGGAAGACATGGATGAGTCAGCCTCAAGGGTGTGTGTGTGTGTGTATTCATGTGTGTGCAGACAGGTGCTTCCGTGACAGAGCAGAACAAGTAGAACAGTGCATCCAGAGAATAGTTTGTGTTGAAAGTAAGAGATGAGAGGTGCCTGGGTGGCTCAGTTGGTTAAGTGTCTGTTTTCAGCTCAGGTCATGATCCCAGAGTCCTGGGTTTGAGCCCCATGTTGGGCTCCCTGCTCAGTGGAGAGCCTATTTCTCCTTCTCCCCCTGCTTGTGCTTGTTCTCTCTCTTTCTCTCGCTGTCTCTCTCTGTCAAATAAATAAATATAATCTTTAAAAAAAAGAAAGAAAGAGATGAGAGAAAGCATGGTGGGTTCAAGACACTGAAACCCGCTTCATGTGGTTGGATTTCTGAGGAGGAAAGGGGGAGAAATGAGGGTGGAGAGCTGGGATGTGCAGGCCTTGTGGGTAACACAAGGAGGCAAAACCAGAACAAAAGCCCGAACACAGTCACAAAATGGAAGGGTATTTTTTTTTTTTATCAGAAACCTTTTCTTTTTGGCTTAAAAAATAATTTGTAAATGTTAGATTTATACCCCCTCCCCACTGTCTGTCCCTGGTTTCTCTCCATGGAGACTTGAAAGTTTCTCACCATAGAGATTTGAACCCAGGATTGTACCTAGGAGTTGAGCATTCTTTCTTTAATAAAGGAATGGAATGGGTCCAGGAAAGCTGCAGAAAGAAACCTGGGGCTAGTTTTTCCCTGTCTACTGAGTGGGGGCTGAACATTACAGAACAAGAAGAAGCTAGCATCTTGGACCCCACCTTTATACTCAGCTCCATTCCCTAGATTATCCATTGGTCCCATCTGCAGTGACACTGTGCAAGCAATTTGTCATTTCCTTTTACTCATTATTCAACCCTCTGTTTGACTTTGCTATGACCTGATCTATTTTTAGTCTTTCTCATGTTTTTGTTAATTTTCCAAATGTGCGCAACTCACCATTAGTTCTCTCTCTACCCTTTGGAGGACAAAATTGGTGGGATCCTTTTGTGTCTGTGTCTCTGAGGATACTTCAAACCTTATAAAACAACTTTTTCGTTTTCCTTATGGGAAGCGCTGCCTGGTTTTAAAGGTGTGTTAGGTGGCTGTATCTTTCCAGTTAGCCAAGTGGAAGGTTCCTATTCCTATCCATGTTTTAACACTGTACATTTATGAAATGTAAAATAAAAATAAAATGGCAAGGCAATGCATGAAATGGCCCTATGCCACGAGAGGAATACAAATGAAAGACCTGTTTCCAGAGAGGCCTTTTTCATCCAAGGCATTCCTCTGGCAGAACAGATGCTAAAACAAGGGAAATGGTTTGAAGGAGAGAGTGCTTTGGGAAATGTGTTTCTTCACATGGTAGCTTTTCAAACACAGTTCTAGATGTCCCCGCTGATGCCATGCCTCTCATTTGGGACAATTTGGCCCTGAGCTGACCATTCCCCTTCACTCACCCGTGCCGCACAAAGGGGTGAGCTCATCCCAGTGTCATCTGATATTCCAGTGGCCCATCTGGTCACCAGTTTCTCAGCTCCTGGGAACATGGAATTAGGCTATCTCAAGGGAATGCCCAGGGCGAAAGTCTCTGAGCCTTTTCTGCAGGAGTTTGGGGCTTAATGCATTGTGATTGGAGGTGTCCCGGCTGGGTATCTGAATTGTTAAGACATTAGAGGCAGCCAGAACTTAACAGTCTTTGGGAGTGGGATGGAAGACAAAACCCAGCTCTATCCAAGCAGGCAATGTTCTCCAGACCGCTGGAATCAGGTGAGGACCCTTCCTGGAAAGAGTACTTCCTCTGGCACTTCAGTTCCAAAGCCTCTGTCATCACCCAGGGCTCTGAGTCATAACATTTGCCCCAGCACTTCTGTGCCTTTTCTTACCTGCAGACCTGGGGCTCCAGCCCCGAAAGATGCTCTTCCCCCATCCACGTTCTTCCCCCTTGCAAACTTGACATTCTTGCAATCACATCCCTCACTGTCTGGGGGAGGGGGGTGGATTTCAGACTGTTTTCTTATTACTAAATGGAGAGGTATTAACAACACAATGCAGAAATTAAAAAAAAAATAAAGGCAGAGGGTGAGGAGTGGGGGGAGAAAAGAAAAGACAGCCGCCTGCTCTTTTCTTCTTGGTATTATTATTTGTGACAAAGCCCTCAGTCCATTTTTCTTCATAATTTGCAGGACTCCTAATGGGAACAGCACCTCCCAATTACCATGGCTGCCAAAGGCTAATTTGGTTACCCTCCGGATCCACAATAGCGAAACTGTGTCGAGCCTTTGTCGATATTTGCATACTATACATACCAGGAATGTAAAACAGCTGCCTGGCCCCTCTCCCACTATCATGGCAATTATGGGTCATTAGCTTACCCTCCCTCCCTTTTTCTTGTTCTCGTCTTCCAGGGTCTGGTAGGCAGTGGTAGGCAGCTGACGGATTTGCAGAGACAAGAAATGAGAGCGCGGAGCTGCGTGGCCTATTTGTGGAGAGGCTGAGGCTGACGGACTGCCTCTTGAATTGCGCTAACACGGCCCGGCGCTCTTATTCATGATTACCTCCTTTTCTGCCAGCCCCCTCCCTGGCTCTCTGCTCTCCTTTCCGAAGCGTCTGGGAGGGTCAGTGCTGGCCCGCACGTGTCTGCGCGTGTGCGCCTTGGCCCTGGCAGCCGGGCAGGAACCTCGGGGCGACGTATGTGCCGCCACTTGGCGCTGGGGACGCGCGCTTCTTGGGGACGTGCTCTCCTGGGGACGCGCTCTGAGGGATCAGGCCAGCCCGGAGGCCCAGAGCACACAAGCTGCTCCGCCTTAAAAGGAAGAGAGGCTTCACTTCTCAAGTTTTCTTACTGAATCTTAGCCCAGTGGAGTAGGGGGAGGGAAAGAGGGAGGCGGCCAAGAATAAGAAAGGGGCTTCACCAGGACGTGCTCTCTCCCTTGGAACAATGTGTTGTGTCTTGCGGTAGTTAATGGGAAGTTATGGTTTTGAATATAATTTTTCCCCCTTCAAGCTGCTAATTTTATTGACAATATGGATAGATTGAAAGACCCAAAGCTTTTGTGTTGTTTTGTTAAAGCAAATAAGTGAGGCACAAATGTAAATTACATCTCCAGGTTCACATTAGAGGTTTGCAAATAATACTGAGCTAATGGTTATTGCAAAGGAAAATAGCACTGGGATCAATATTCTATACAGTGGAAGGCGATACCTCTCTCTCTTTTAATCACCTCATTGCAGAAATGGCATTGAAATTTGAAATCTCATTTTCTCCATTTGTACAAATTGAACATAAATCACCATGAGTGAGGGGAGGTGGCAGGCAGCTTCACTCTTTGCAGGATTGCATTACTAATTAGTGTTGGGCTAAAGCCCTGCACAGGCTGGGAGAGGTTTTGCTAGACCTCTGGTCAGAGGCAGGATGCTCTGGAAAGCCTGGACATGTGGGGGAGGGGTTCTGACCCATCTAGTGGGAAGTGAGTGAGGCCAGGGTCAGCCCTGTGAGAAAGAATGGAGACAAAGGGCAAAAGGCGTTCAGACCCTCACTGGCTTAGATCATTTTCTGTTCTGGGATAGCAGCTCCCCGCCAAACCCCTTAGATGTCAGCAGGTCAGGATGTGTAAGACATCACTGTTCCTAATAAGCAGCAGGTGAGATGGGAGCTTCCAAGCCTTATCTTTGCCTGTGCCTGTAGGGGTAGAGCACGGGGTGTGTGAGATGGAAGAACCCTGCCCATACATGGGCACGCCCCTGTTACCAGTGCCCCGCCTCCCCACAGTCTGCCTCCTGCCTACCTACACCAGTCCCAGCTTCCTTCCCTCTTGCCCTTCCCTTCTGTTGCTTCTGGCTTCATATGCTTGCATCAAGGGGCCAGCACAGCTCTGAGCTGGGTGACAGAATCTACAAAAGATACTCTTAGATGTCAATATTCAACCCACTTCCACTATATTTTCTCAGTGTCACAGCTTACTTGACCTTGACTGTGGGGTCATCAGGGGAAAAGAAGTCAAAACTTCTTTCCCTCTCATTGAGCCAAAATAGCCCATGCTTGCACTTCGGGAGGGGGCAGGTATGAGAGAAGAACGTCTTTTCTTAAAGATGACGAGAGGTGGGTGAGAAAGTCAGTATCTGAAATGTGTGGAGAGAGAAGAGAGCAGTGGAGAAGGGTGTCACCTTGGCTTGTGGAACCCCTGGGTTTAGGACTCTGTTCTTAAGGATTTGGGAAGACCACGTAAGGAAGAGTTGTGCATGCAGAGCCTTTGACTCATCTTTGCAGCTGGTCACTTGCGCTCTCACTTGGAGTAAATAACACTCTGGTAGGTGATGAATAGAGGATGTTTAGCTCATTAAACTTGATACCCCCAGGGCAGGGTGGACTAGTAAAATATTTATATATTTATATGAGAGATTGCTCCCATAGGGGCCAGTGTGTGCAGATTAGCCTGAAATGGGACAAGCTAGTGTCCATCACGGTGAGGTCTCGGCAGTCCAGTCGGTTGCCATTAGGATGAAGAAAGACATCCTAGTTGCCAGTCAGGAAGGCCATTAGGAAGGCCAGAATGGGTCCTGCCATGGTTCAGGAGGATAGCCGGCCAGCATGGAAGGGAGCCAGGGCACCTGCAGAGCCCAGGCGCACTGCGCCCTCTTCTGCCTGCCCCTCCTTCTCCGTGCGTGGGGAGAAAGGCGGAGGGACTCCCATAGAGTCATCAACACCCCAGGAATTTTCCATCCTTTTCCTTGCTCTTAGCAGTGGCAGGAGGAGTTAAAAATAGGGGAGGTTGGGAGGAAAAGTGGAAACAAGATTCATTACCTAAGGTCCTTCTCATCCATTTCAATAGATGAAAGCAAAGAAAATACAGCAAACCCCATCCAAACAGTAAGCAGGTGGTGGCCGCTAATAGAGAAGAAATAAAAACCTTTTAGAAATCAGAGCCAACTACAAAAAACACTGACAAAGTGGAATGAAAGTTCTGAACAATCAGTTCAAAGAAAACGGTGTTTGAAATAAACCCTTAAAAACATTTCAAATGGCGAAGAAGGAAAAAAAAAAGCTGTTTTAGATATTTGAAGCTAGGATGACTTAATCTAGAGAGAGGATTTTTTGGATTCTACTTAAAAATAAAATAAAATAAAATAAAATAAAATAAAATAAAATAAAACAAAGAAAGCCTGATAGGTTCTTGGAGGTGGTGGGGCTTGGAGGACAGACATCCATCAGGTGCACATGGACTGCCTTTATTTTCAATCACAGGTCCATAACCAGCTCCTGGGTTGACCTGGGGCTCTTAACCTCCCTGTGCCTCCATTTGCCCAGCTATAAACTGGGGTTGGTAATAGGCATGTCCTCTTACCCCCCAGGTCCCTAAGGAGGTATAATAGGATAATGGCTCAGATCTTATTGATGGAGAATGAGTAACTGCCATTTTGTGACCTCTGGCTCTAGAGGTGAAGCAGGTATCCTTCCAGAGACCTTTGGGGGACCCTCCCCTTTCCGGTGAGTTTCAATATTCATTAATTTCACATGAGGTGTGCCTGCCATAGTTGTACAGTCGTATATGATGACAAAATGAGGAAAGTACACTGTCCCCTCCCTCCAGTTGATCACATGTTGAAGGAGGCAGGCAGGTTAACAGGTGACTGTAACACAGCATGAGAGAGCAAGCAAGGGATACCTAAGAAGTGCAGCCTAGAGGGGCTTCCTGGAGGAGGTGATGACTAAGCTTGTTTCTGGCAGAACAGCAGAAGTGGCTGGGTGTTAAGGCTGGAAAGGCATCCCAGCCAAAGGAATAGCATGTGCAAAGGATGAGATGGATGAGTTTTGAGAACAAGAGTCAACAGGACTCCTATGGCAAAGGATTTGGGGCACAGAGGGCAGAGTGGAGATGGAAGAGTCTAGGAGGGAAGCAGAGACTTCACCAGTGAGCATTTGGGTAAGTCAGGACTTGCATTCAGTTGGAAGTTGGCAATTCACAGTTGTGGAGGCTCTGAGTCATCAGCAACCCAGGATCCTTTTATTTTCCCAAGCCACCTTCCATAGCAGGTGGCTTTTATCTTCAAGTTGGCCTCGCAGGTGATGGGGTTAGAGTAGAAAGGACATGGCATAAATATGGAGCAGGCTCTAGCACAGCCTTTCCCAACTTAGGAAGGGGTGCATTTATCTCGGGTGTGGTCTGTGATCATTATCTCGATGAGACTTGCATTCATCTTGCTTTCACACCCTATCAGATATTTGTACCTCACTCTTGTGTTTTATGAAAGATCCAGTAGTCTTAAGGGATGGACAGGCTCACAGAAGAACACTTAGGGGAGAAGAGGATAAGACATTAAGAGATTTGCTGCAGTGAAAATAAAACCCAAGAGCCCTAAGACCTAGGCTGACAGTCCACCTTAACTTGCCTGGGGGAGTCCTGGCATGTGCCTATTTCCCTGTCCCATGCAGCTTAACATTTGTCCCGGATTTTCCTTTTATTATTTTTCACAAGTATCTTTATAAATCATTGCATTAGAATAAGCCAGGAGGGGCTGGTAGATCTTCATTTTGTTTCACGGACTCCTACCAAGGTCTTACCCAGCTGTATGTGAGATGCAAGTTCAGTGAACTGAATTCTCATTTAAACTTCTGGTGAAGGCTGAAAGACTGCCTAGCAGGGGTGACTGGTCTCTGTTCTCCCAGGTTGTTCTGGGCTCAAGGTAATTGACCCCGCCTCCCCAAGTGCAGCAGGCAGGGTGTTTCCTGCACATGCAAAGTGTGCTCAGCTGTGAGCATGGGGTTCATTAACTCCTCTGGGGCTCTGGTAGTAGTGAGAAGCCTTTGATGCTGTGGCTGCTCCCACTGGTGACCGATGCGGGGGACCGACGGGGTACAGCATGCCTCTGTCATGTGATGCCCAGGAACTGTAGGAAACTGTAAGTGTCCTCGTGTAGGAAAAGAGTGGTCTCATGCAGGAAATAGAGTCTGAGCAGCCCTCCCATAGAACAGAGAATGCTGTGGGAATAGCAGTATTGTCTCTTATCATTTAAATCCAGTGTTTAGTATTTGGTAACACTCTTATTTCAAAATAAACCCTTTTTGGCAGGTGTGAGCTCAAAAAACAAAAATCCATGTTTAAGGAAAAATTCATTACTGAGTTTCTTACAAGAGTTGATGAACTTGAACAAAGTGTTTATCAACGGTTTCCATCCATTGTGGCAAGTGACTCCAGGAAAAACAGGAGGCAAAATTTGCTAACAAAACATCAGCATCTAGTTTTAAGAATTGGTAGTTATCTTAAGATGACTCTTATGGATGATGTATCTGCGGAAGGTGGGTTTACAGATCCCTCTGCAAAGCATGATACTTCATATGCATCAAGTGGTTTTTAAAATAAATTTCACTCATTTTTTAATTCTAAGTCTCCTTACACGCGCAAAAGGTGAAGTGTTTGCAGTTAATAAACTCACACTTTAAGCAGAAGGAAAACTGCAAATACTTGAAGGCTCTCAATTTTATTTGTGCTGTGAGTTGCTTCACAAAGAAACTTAGTCAATTCTAATAATTGGTTCAAATTTTTACTTCCAATGGAGGAAATGAAAATAAAGTTTCTGGAAGTTTATTCTGAAGGAGGTGAAATAATCTGGCCTCATTGTTCACACTACTGTAAGATTCATTTTTTTTTAAATAAACTTTAGCATTGAAGAATAAATGATTGATTTTTGTAGTGAGAAGACACATTCTTACATTACATTGCTTCACGGCAAAAGCAACATTACAAAATTAAGAAACTTAAAGTGCAGAAATAGGTTTGAGATTGTTTTGGGGGTTCATATAACTCATACTTCCCTCCCACTGAGCTGCAGTGTTAGATCAATTAAAATAAAAGTGGCAAGCGTTTAAATTTACACCTATTTTTGGATATCCTCTTAGAGTAATTGAACCACAAAATTTTTGTGATGGAGCTGATGGTGGATATGGAAAAAAGGTGTTCCTCTCTCAGGATGCACTTTCCTCTTTTGCGGCCCACCGTCTTTTTAAACATTTTTGCACCTTCAAAGAAACTTTTTGCACCTTCAAAGAACTAATTTTGTAAATCAACCTACATGTTTTGCAGTGGTATTGAACTTCATTCATAAACACATTTGTCAATTTTGGTTGCATTTTATTCAATATCTGTTGGATAACTTGAACCTGAATTTCCAAAGAATAGTGTTCACAAAGCTTCATTTTAAAGCTTTGAACCAGTTGCAATCTTTGAAAACATTGCTTACAAACAGGAAGAATGAAGTTTATTTCTGTAGTAGAAAGGGGAAAAAAAGTGAACAAATTAAATGTGGAGAACTCAAAGAATATAGAAGACTTTAGTTTCAAAGTTATAATTGCTCTTTGGAATATCTTAATCTTTGGAAAACTCTTTTGATGCCATTTTTATTTTTAAGTGCATAAAGTTATATTCTTATTGGGTGGAATGAAACTGAATGGCTTATGATTTGGAATCATAGACACAACTTATTTGAAGAGTTTTTCCCTTCAAAAAATATCTGTGAATGATAAGTACTTGGGAGATTAAAAGACAATATCTGAGAAAGCATTTGGGCTAAAATATTTATGCATTTTAATATGAAAAATAGAGAATTGGAATATATGTTAGTAGAATTTGCTCTAAACTTACAAGGCCATCTAGTAACTAGAGAAGAAGTGTTTTTCTCAATTAAAAAATAATATAATCTACAGAGGAGATTCAGTTGAGGATGTCAACAGTCTCAAACTTATTAACAATAAAATGCAATGTTAGTACTTTCCAGTATGTACTGCTTCAAAAAGCTTTAAAAATGCAACTTCAAAGATTATATGCAATTTTATGAAACAAAAAGATTTTTTAAAAATCTGTGTTAAAAAAGTTCATCGGGAAAATACCATAACATAGTAATATTAGAAATAAATATGACTTAAAAAACCATGATAAAACAATGAGAATATATGCCAAGCACCGTTATTCTCCTAATGGTATTGTTTAATATTTGGGTAATAGATGGGACAAAATAAATTATTTCTAGTTTGCTTTAATGGGCACAGATATATTTATTTGGTGGCAATAATTTCATTTTTGAAAATAGGTTTTAAATAAAACCATTTTTTAAGTTCTACCAATATAAATAAAATCAGACTATTGGTCAATAAATTAGTATTTTAAATTATAGAATTTTGGTTACTCCTAGCACTCCTTTTGACTCTAAAAAATGTCCTAATTCAGTTGATAAATTATATGACCTCCCTGATAACAGAAATAAAAGCTGAAGAAATCGTCAGCAAGAAGAGAGAGAAAATGGATGGAGGACTCAGTGGAGGGAGGGACAGGAAGGAAACCAATGGAAGCACAAAGAGAGGAAAGGAAGGAGGCAGGAAAGGAGATGGGGAGCCCCAAAGGAGCTGGGGCATAGCACATGATTCAAGATTCATCCCTCCTAGGGACTGCATAGGCCAGGAGAATCTCAGGTGTCAGGTGTTGGTTTCCCATGTATCTCCTACCTTGTCCTTCCCCTCATTTAAATGGAAGTGACCCCATACACAAGTCAGTTAATGTAGGCTGTTGTTCTCTGATACATTTCCACCGAAGGGTACCCAAGAGAGCTGGGTACAGCAGGGCATACACCTGAGATGAGGGTGGACAACAGGGAAGAAGTAGTGAATCCCCATGAGTTCATAATATAGGTCCCTCTGGTGGCAAATAACCATCCCTTTCTGAAAGAAATCCTTCATCAGCTAGAAAGACAGTGCTCTCAATTCTTGATTCTTCCATTAACCATTTCATCTCTTACTCATCCACTCAATCATTCATTAATTCATTCACCCAAGGAGCATTTGTTCATTGCTTACTGTGTGCCAAGAGCTTTGTTAGGCACTGGTAGGGCGCAAAATGGAATAAGGCAAAACTTAAAGGCGTACAGAGGTTTTGGTTCCATAGATGGTCAAGGAAGCTGCCAGTTGGAATGGGGCATGTTGGAGACCTATAGGGTGCCCCCAAAGGAGCATCTGCTTAGAGGAGTACATGGAGGGAGGAAGGGTGGTACCAGTTTCTCCAGTTAAAATAAGCTTCCACCTTCCCCTCTTCCTCCTCTGCTGCCTCCTGATCCCCACCCTTCCACCCATGCTGTCTTACCTGGCAGGTAAGGGTTTTAGGTCAAAATGCAAGCCACTGCCCTTTGCTCTTGCTGTCTTTAATAGTAAAAGAAAAGCAGTAACATAGATCTCCAAGAATGATTCTCATTGCTCCTTGGTGTGGCTTCCAACTGTTGTTTCATTCCTGTCTGGTGTCAGACAGTGTCCTGGAAAAACTTTTAGGACCCAGTAGCTGTTTCCTGTTCCAGGTTCCTCATGTGTTGTTTCTGGGCACAGAAACAAATCCAATTCAAGCAAATAATGCTGTCATCAGGATCTTGTGCAGGCGTTGGGGTAGGGGAGATGCCTGGCCAATGGAGTGCTATGTTTAAAATATCTTGAGATCTTCAGAAACATTTGTTTTTGTTCAGAAGTGTTCATTTGATGTTTCCCTGACCCACGCAGTTTCCCTATGGGCTTAAGCTCCCATTTGTTAAAGAAACAGATGGGAAAACCAGTTCAATTTGTGTTTGTTTTAGCATTTAAGACAGCTTACCATGAGTTGGTAGAGTTTGGACGTTGCAGATAGTGACATGTTATATTTAGCAGGCATGCAAGGGAACAGAATCATGTGACGGATTTAGAGAGGTAGAAGCCGGGACCTGCCCAGTTGCACAGAAAAAAATCACTGATGGCACTGGGAGTAGAATCCTGTGATCCTACTGTGGGGCCAGTGACCTTGAGTGGGATGATCTAAGGTGGACGGGGAGAATCTCAAGTGTCAGGCAGATTTTTCCAACTGCTGGTGGTTCCCATTACCTCCTGCCTTATTTTGGCCCTTCTCCCTATTGAAATAGAGGCAACTCTATACACAAGTCAGTGAATGTAGGCTATTGTTACATGATAGAGTTCCACCCACGGGTACCCCAGAGAGGTGAGGAGTGCCCCAACCCCCAGGGATGGCCCCTGTCAGAGTTAGCATTCTGGAAGGGAGGAGTCAGCATGCTCAACATGTTAGTCTGCTGAAGAGAGTTTGACAGTGGAACTGTTTGCAAAGGGTAAAGGGTAAAGGGTGAAAGGTGAAGGGAACTGACAAAGGATGATGAAGAACCTCAGAGGACTGAGGTGGCAAAAAGAGAGATGGTGTTTCTGGTCTCTGGTGAGACCTGTGACTGCAAGGGGAGCTGTGGCTGTTGGTGGAGCCCACTGCCCAAACCATGGCGAGGCACGGAGGGGACCAGAATAACCAGTACTCTGACCTCTGACCTCCTTCTGGGCCTTCCCATGGGTTAAACCCAACTGTGAGCTGGAGGACAAGCTAATCCAGGGGGTGAGCCAGTGGAGGTCAGTCTCCTAGGACACAGAGTGGCATGGAGAGGGATGGAGGCTGGCAGGAAGGTCTGGACAGGCAGGCAGAATAACCAGCACACCCCTTACTTTTACAACACCCCTCGACTCAGGCAACTATGATCTATCTAAAACACCATGTGCTGTTTCTCCCATTGCTGACAGAAGCAGAGAATGTGCCCTTTCAATGTGGTGGAGCTTCTGGCAATAAATAGAAGCTTTATGGCTCCATTCGAATGTGCAGTGGAGACAGCAGCCTACAGACAAGCTAAGAGTGACTTCACCTTGTGCCACCATAGGCTAGATAACCCAAGAGCTATTTCTTTGGGTCTTTAGGTTTCCCAATGTTTAGAGGTGGTTTTCTTTTTCTTTCTTTTTTTTTTAAATAGGGTTCTGAATTAGGAGTCAGAAAGCCTGGGCTCCTGTTCCAGCTGGCTTGTGGGTAATCCGCTCTGGGTGTTTTCTCATCTGTGAAATGAGGAAATTGGGTTAAAAGCTGGCTTAAACCTCTGTTGGCTCTAACGTTTAGTAGGACTTTAAATCAAAACCAAAAGACGACTTAGGAGGAAGGATCCATGTATGCAGGGGACTATCTGAGCATCCCAGACATGAGGGTCTGAAGAAGCAAGAGGAAGTTCTGAAATGCTCAGGCCGCTGGATTGGTTGGGCATAGTGTTGTCAGAATCATAAGGTGGGTGGGTGGTTTCTCAAAGAAAGCGGGCTAGCTCACATGCTGAGAATGCTAGCTGCTCTCAGAAGCCTCTGCTGGCTTCACGGGCTTCTTCAGGCCAAGGCTAAGCACAAAGAGGCAGACAGCTTCTTAGCTTTGCCCCTTTCCACCCAGGAGAATAGAGAGAGACCTTTGAGTCTCTTTTAAGTGAGCTCCTGCTGTGGGAGACTGCTAGCAAAATGCCTTCCCTCTAGCCTAGTCTCCAAGGGCTTCAGACCCTTAAAGGGTCCCCTGAGATCTCCTTTCCCCGCCATTACCCAAGTCATTTGAACCTGTATATAAAGGTAGACCTGGGCGCCTGGGTGGTTCAGTGGGTTAAAGCCTCTGCCTTCTGCTCAGGTCATGATCTCAGGGTCCTGGGATCGAGCCCCACATCCGGCTCTCTGCTTAGCAGGGAGCCTGCTTCCCTTCCTCTCTCTCTGCCTGCCTCTCTGCCTACTTGCGATCTCTGTCTGTCTGTCAAATAAATAAATAAATAAATCCTTATATAAATAAATAAATAAATAAATAAATAAAATAAAATAAAGGTAGACCTGAAGACAGAGGAAATTTGGAAGGGCAGTCTTGCAGTGGCTGCCCATCTTGTCCAGCTGTAACACGAGTAGGGGATGAAGAGCCTACCTTGGCCCGTCTCTTTACATGGGATTCAGACTTGGAAGTGGTGCAGTAGTCAGCGTGAGCCTGCAGAGAGAGGCGGCTTGGCTACACCTACCACTTTGTAAGAAACGCCCCAAAGCAGCTCCCGTTACCCATCCTAAGAGCTATCGAGTTTCCTACATGGCAGTTAATTGTTGACTATGATAACACATCTTGTTATCAGTTTTTCTTTAATGAATTCCCTAATAGATGTCATTAGGCATTAAGTGCTACATTACTTCCTCTCAGAAGAAATATTTAAGGAAACTACACATACACACATACACACACACACACACTCACACACACACCAAAATTCTGCATTCTGAATTAGCCCCTAATGCCATCTTTAGCAATCACAGACCTTGCTATGGAACCATGTTCTTAGTGATGTGCTTGTATTAGCTCCTTTGGCTTCTGAGAATATGTGTTTCTGAGGATAGAATTTGAAGCTACAAGCCTATGCTCATTCAGAAAAAGGGGGCAGAGACTGAATTCTAAGAAATTCGCTGGATCTCATAGGAGACACAGAGCCATGATGAAAAATAGATAAACAATCTCAGTTTGTCAGCGCCCTGCATAGAGAATTAAACTCACAACTTCCATGTTAATGACACTTTCACATTTAATTTCCTGTGTGCCACACTGAAAGTGTATCTGCTGAAAGTGGAATTTCAGTCCATAGAGCTGTCTTATTAAGTGAGTGTGTGTGAGGTTGCACCTGTCAAAACAAGATTCTGGAAGCTCATTTAGAACTATAATTTGGAGGGGTGTAGTATACAAAGGAGATTGTACCATGTAGGACTATCATTGTTTTCTTGATGTCATTATTGGTATTAGTAAGCTGTTACTTATTAGCACTAAGCATTAATTATTAATATTAATAAGAGCCATATTGAACACCAGTAGCCTGCCTTGTGCTATGTCCAACATGGGCCAGTCTAGATCATCAGCTTAGGGGATGGCATGCTAAACATGGAGGCAGATGCAGAGTAAGCAGCAAGGAGCAGAGCTGGGACCCTGTCAGGGAAGGCTTTGTTACAGGGGTGGACCTCCTCTGGCCTCCAGACAGCCTGGTATAAGTAGGCAATGCATCAAAGCCCTTAGTAGGATAGCAAAAATGCACGTTCTGTGTAGGAGAAATGCAAGAGTCAGACTTGCTACTCAGAGTCAGGTGTGCCCCCAAGATGGGCAGCATCATTATCACCTGAAAGCTTATTAAAATGTGGTCTCAGTCCTATCCTGGACCTTGTGAAGAAGAATCTGCATTTTGCAGTCCCAAGGTGATGGATATGCACACTGAAGTGTGAGCACCCTGACTCTAGATTCTAGTGACTCCCTAACTTTACTAATGAAGTCAGAATCTTGGAGGTTGAGACTAGGCATGAGTATGTTGTCAAAAGCCCCGAGTGATTTCAGTGGGTAGTCAACTTTGAAAACTCGGATCAAGAAGACTGTGACACTAGATTAACTTAAAATTCTTCAAGAACCTTAAGAACTTACATTCTAATTCTTGGAATAGATCTGAGACATTGTATGCATGCCGGTGAGCTACACTAACCTCCGTGCCCGTGTCCTTCCTTCTTGCAGAGGCCTCAAACACTCAGAGATCCTGGGCTGACCTTTCTTAGCCTGGTGTTTTCCTGCTATCTCCCTAAAGTCCGCTTTTGGCTTTTGTTGCTTGTTTTCCCCTCCAGGTGAGAGCACCTGTTTAGAACTCCTCTGCTGTCAGGCAGCCTCTGTGCTTTTCAAGGTTTCAATTTTCTTATGGAGGTAGAGGGGCTGAGTGGTGGGAGAGACTGGGGAGACTTGCCCAGTGTCCCCATGCGCATCACCAGAGGCCTCTAAAGATGAAGTCCTCATCAGTCTTTTGCATTTAGGGAAGCCTCCATTTCTTTTCTCTAACATGATGGTGTCAATACCTACCCCACCCTTTGGTTATTAATTTCTAAAGTATTTATTACAAAGTTTCATATTTCTTTCTCCTCCTCACTGTATGATCAAGCCAGAAAGGAGACTGTTGTCACGGAGGTTAATGGGTAAGGTCAGAGATGACCCTATGGGAAGACAGAGTTGGTAGAAAATTACAGATTTGTGAATGCAACATTGTAGAGAGACATTCTCCCTGCCTTTGAGAGAGACAGCTGTCCCCGCAAATCCTTTCTCCCTTTTTTCATAGTTATATAACTTCTCTGGCTAGAATCAAAACACAAGAACCAACAAGTGTTGATGAGGATGTGGAAGAAAAGGAACCTTGTGCATTGTTGGTGGGAATGCAAATTGTTATAGCCACTGTGGAAAACAGTGTGGAGGTTCCTCAAGAAAATTAAAAATAGAACTATCCTAGCATCCAGTAATCACACTACTGGGTATTTGCCCCCAAATACAAAAATACTGCTTTGAAAATATGCACCCCTGTTTATTGCAGTATTACTTCCAATAGCCAAATGATGAAACCAGCCCACTAGTCCATTGATAGGTGAATGGATAAAGACAATGTGGTATATACAACCAGTGGAATATTATTTAACCAGAGAAACACTGAAATCTTGCCATTTGAAACAACATGAATAGAGCTAGAAAGTATAATGCTAAGCGAAATAAGTCGATCAGGAAAAGACAGATACCATATGATTTTACTCATGTGGAATTTAAGAAATAAAACAAATGAACAAAGGAAAGAGAGAGAAAGAGAAAAGAAGAAATAGACTCTTAACCATAGAGAACAAAGTGATGGTTACCAGAGGGGAGGTGAGAGGAGGGAGTGGGTGAAACTGGTTAAGGGGATTAAAAAGTACACTTACCTTGATGAGCACTGAATAACATATAGAATTGTTAAATCACTATATTGTACACCTGAAACTAATATAACACCATATGTTAATTACACTGGAATTAAAATTAAAAACTTAATAAAAATGAAAAAATTAAAATTATAAAGAAACTGATATAATTTCTCTGTGGGGAACAATACAGCTGAGAATTAGGACTACATTTCCCATTCCCCCTTGCAGCTAAGTGTGACCATGTGACTAAGCTTGCATATCAATTTCCAGGAACCTTCCTAAAGAGATAGCTTGGGCATGCTGATGTGTTCCTTCTTTGTTCCTGCCATCATCTTGCTTCTTGGAGTTTGGGTGCAGCCACCTTGGACCTCGAAGAGGGGGACTATCTATATCTTAGGGGTTTTAGAGCAGTGAGCTGGAAAAGGTAAGGTTCTTGAAATGTTCACAGTAGAGAGTCACCAGCTACTTCCATTTGGACTCTATGTATGTGATCATGAAATGAACTTCCATCTTGTTTACCACAATTATTACTTTTTTTTTTCTGTCTGCATTTGCAACTGAATCTAATCCCAACTGATATGCTGCCTATAGTTTCTTCCCCACTGGCTGAAATTCCACTTAAGATTTATTTCTTTGGATGTTAAAGACTTGTATCACTCATTGGGAAAGATCTAGCAAAATATGGATTCCATAGTATGGGCTCCTAGCTTTAGTCTTTACAGGTGACATTCTTAGCTGGTTGTCCAGTGCCAGGAGAGTGTGTGGACAGCACTGGGCATCTGAAAGGTAAGGGGAGACAGTTGAAGAAAATCTACCCTTTCAATATTGCGCCAACTCCTCTTAGGGACAACTTGTCTTGAGACATGAAATGATTATCTTGGATGTTGTTACCTATATTTCCCCAATTTTTTATTATTAAAATGGCGAACACATAAAGTTGAAAAGAAAACATTTACAGTGAACACTCATACATTCACCACATTCAGCTGTGAAAATTGGAGCATACTTGTTTCATCTCAGTCCATCTATTTGTCCCTTTGCCCATCCTTCAGTCCATCTTTTTTTTTTCATTATATTTTGAAGTAAGTTGCATGCATCAGTACACTTTCTCTTGACTCCTTCCCACTTCCCTAAATTTTGTTCATTTTTGTAGCTTCTTTGTTTCTGTTCAAGCCCATTTCCCTACAAGGAAGGAGAGCAGGTGCTCCAGAGCCAAGAATTATGACTTAGAGATCCACAGGTACCTTTCTCGACTCTTCCAACACCCAAAGTTACATGGCAGTGAATGGAGGATGGAGATGCTGTCCTTCTGGATATATCTTGCCTCCTCCCTCTCTACTCTTAAATTTGCTCCAAGATTGTTCTCCAGATTTCCTTCATCCCTATAGGTCTCCTTTCTTGCTTGTCTCCTGCCATTTACTTCCATGGCTTGTTGAGGTAAAAAGATCATTCCTCCTTAGCCAGAATCTTCTCCATTCTCTTCAACTAGATCTTCCTCCATAAGCTCTGCAGTGAAGCCTGCCTCCCTTTGTCCTGTTCTTAGGGCATCTGCCCAGCAATTCTGTATATGTCACTCTAGAAAATCAGTTCACCTCCCCTTGGCTCAAAGCTCAGGTTTTGCTCTGTGTTTCTTAACTTAGAGATTCCTGTGGTTGTAACTCGGCCTTTTTTTTTTTTTTTAAGATTTATTTATTTATTTTAGAGAGAGTGAGCAGGGGGAGGGGCAGAGGGAGAGAGGAGAGAGAATCTCCAGCAGACTCCCCTCTGAGCATGGAGCCTGACCTCACAACCTCCAGATCATGACCTGAACCAAAACTGAGACTTGGACGTGTCACCGACTGTCTTCGTTGGAGCCTCAGTCTCCTAAGCGTCCTCCCTCTCACTCTCTGGGAACCCCAGAATATCAGACCTCCTGGAGTTGAAGAGGGAATGAGGAATTCAGGATTTGCTTTTGGAGTTTTCTGACAATAAGATAGGTACCTAGATGGATTCGGGTTTTTTTGTTTGTTTGTTTATTAACATATAATGTGTTACTTGTTGCAGTGGTACAGGTCTGTGATTCATCAGTCTTACACAATTCACGGCACTCATCATAGCACATACCCTCCCCAGTATCCATCCTGCAGCCACCCCATCCTTCCCATCCCCCTCCCCTCCAGCAACCCTCAGTCTGTTTCCAGAGCTTAAGAGTCTCTTATGGTTTGTCTCACTCTCTGGTTTCGTCGTTTCATTTTTCCCTCCCTTCCCCTATGATCCTCTGTCTTGTTTCTCAAATTCCACAATCAGTGATAATTGTCTTTCTCTGATTGACTTATTTCGCTCAGCATAATACCCTCTAATTCCATCCACGTCATTGCAAATGGCAAGATTTGGGGGGTTTTTAGATGGGTGCATAATATTCCATTGTATATATATATACCACATCTTCTTTGTCCATTCATCTGTTGATGGACGTCTGGGCTCTCTCCATAGTTTGGCTATTGTGCACATTGCTGTTATAAACATTGGGGCACAGGTGCCCCTTCGGATCACTACATTTGTATCTTTAGGGTAAATACACAGCAGTGCGATTGCTGGGTCCTAGGATAACTCTGTTTTCAACTTTTTGAGGAACCTCCATACTGCTTTCCAGAGTGGCTGCACCAGCTTGCATTCCCACCAACAATATAGGAGGGTTCCCCTTTCTCCACATTCTCGCCAACACCTGTGGTTTTCTGACTTGTTAATTTTAGCCATTCTGACTGGTGTGAGGTGGTATCTCTCTGTGGTTTTGATTTGTATTTCTGAGGGATTAGTTTGACTAAAGCTGCTGCTGGCTGAAAACTCGCAATGTGCCAAGCACTTTGCATGAATGCGAATTACCTCATTTTATCCTTGCAGTAGCACTTTGAGGTAGATACTTTTACTTGTCTTCCTTTTATAGATAAAGAGGCACAGAGAAGTTAAGTAATTGGCCCATGTTTGCACAGCTGATGAAAGTCCTCTAGTATGTTTTGTATCAGGAAAAGATGATGTTTGTGGGGAATGTGGGTCTACTGCCTTGTAGGGTTATGCTTACATTTATATTTCATATTGCAACATTTTTGTTTTTCAAGGCAATGTTTTTCAAACTAGAATCTTCAGATCCCAATGGTTCATGAATATTCTTGTGTTTTACTACATTTTCTTTCAAAGGGCTGTGTGCATTCTTCCAGTTTGAGAAACACTGGCTTAGAGGAGGTGGGGTGGGGGGTTCTTCTTCCCAGTCTGTCTTCTCCTTGTTGTCACAGCCCCCAGCCTTAGTTCACCTAAGTGAGCTAACAGGCCATGCCCTCATTCCTCTCACTAAACTAGGTTTCACAGTCCATTTGGAATAATTTTCTTATCCATCTCATCTGCACATCAGACTAGAAGTTGGGCCAAGAAAGGACTCAGAGGAGGGGAGAGAAGGCAGAGGTTGTATTCCAGGTAGGAGGAAAGTCATAGCAAAGACCTGGAGGTGGGACTTTGCTGGAATAGTGGGGAAGCTCATCACCCGTGTTGCAGGACTAAGGGGAATAGCTGGAGGAAGGTCTAAAGGCAGCTTATCTGTAGAGCTGTGAGTGCTAGGTTATGAAGTCTAGACAATGCTGTTGGCAATGGGGAGCCAGAGAGAAATGAATGAGCAGGTGCAGTCCCCAGTGAAGCCTCAGAGGAGACAGGGGAACCTGGAGGAGATGGGCAAGGTGGCTTCCCAGATGGGCGGAAGTGAGGGGAGGAGTGGATAGGACTCTCGGCAGCCCTGAGCTGGATCTGCCTGTCCACCATGGGGAGCCATGCGGGCTCTGGTTGTGTCCCCCCAACCTGCAGCAAGGAAAACACAAGCCCTGAAGATCCTCAGCTCTCAGACCCTAAATATAGTTGTTGGCTTCCTTCTTTTGAAAGAAAATTGTTTAATTCTGCTTCTTGGGCTGCCCTTTGCTTCAGTGCAGCATAAGCCAAAAAGAGAGAAAATAACTATTAACCCAAAGAATTAAAATCAGAGAAATGCAGCCAGTAGTTCTCCGTGTATCTTGTAAGTACTGGAACTCTCTCCACACAGCTCTCGTGTGCACTGGGAGACTGAGCTGGAGCAGCTGGGTCTCCCGATCTAGTGACCACACCAGACCTTTCGCGGGTGTTCCCATCCAGCCCTGCCTGCCCCTAGGAAGGCAAGAGCCCCCACTCTGGCACAGCCTCCGCAACCCCTGTTATGTCACCACCGGTATGTTCCCACCTCCCCCAAACACCTGAATAAAACCAACAGCACTGTGGCCTTTGATGGTCAAGGGACATACTAGGAAAGCGAACTTTCCCATGTGGACAAAGGAAAGACGTGGAGAGCAGGACCCAGAGGCAGGTCAGGGACTAAGTTCGTCCCCAAGCCCCTTGGCGTGACCGAGCCCCAGCACAGCTGTGACATTAGCAGCCGGCATTTGAGGCACAATAATAATTCTTCAGATCAAAGCAGCTCCGTCTTTAGACAATTACAGTAAAATTGAAGCTCTCCTCTAAAAGAAACACATGCTCTTGTTGTGTTCCCCCCCTTGCCCCCTCCTTATCTGATTCTTTATGAACAAATTGGTTTTCAGGGCTATAGAAAGAACCGATTGGAAGCTTAAATTCTCACTGTCTGCCCAGGGGTGGATTTGCAGGGGTGGACATGGAACATCTGAAAGCTGATTTTTTTTTTTAAATTGATATCCAAGAATAAAAGAGAGAATGGTAGGAGAAGCTGATCAGGAATGAATAAAGTCTCCTTTTAAGCTGAAATAACACCCTCCCCCCATCTTCCCTCCAGAAAAGCTGGACTGTAATTGCTTGCAATCACTCTGCACAAATTGTCTGCTCGTATTTGCTTTTTAATTTTGTATAATCTGGTCCATTTCGCTCTCTCTGCCTTTGAGCTTAACCTCTCTCTTTCTCTCTCTCTTCCTCTTATTCCTTCTCTCTTCCTCTCTCTCTCTTTAATTCTCAGGGCCGTTCAAAAAATTAGTAATAATTCACAATATTTGATGGCTTTTACCAAGCAAAGGCACTCAGGGGAAAGAGAAAAAAAAATACACACACACGCCAGAATAGAATGGATCTGGGCTGCATCTGCTTACAGGTTCATTTCTGCATCCAAAGTATTGTTTATTTTAGTGAATTAGTACAGTCTTTTAAGGCAGGGTAGACATTCTAATTAAAAACTGGACTGACCCCAAAGTGAACAACAACAACAAAAAAGCCAGAACAAGAGAGGTGATTTCTCAGAGTAACTGTGCAGGCTTATGTCTCCTGGCCCCATAGATCCCCACTTGTTCTCACAAGTGCATTCCTTTCAACATACTGCCGCATCCGTCCTGCCATCTCACTGACCAGTGCCTACCTCTCTTTGGCCTGTGCTTTACCTATGTGGGGCCTGGTAAATCTAAAAGGAGACGCATCAGTTGGCATTGCTTGCTTTCCAACTATACAAAAGGTGATAGGGAGGTGAGGGGACATTTAGATGAGGAAAAGTCCAGAGGGAAAATCTTCCAAGGGCAGAGAAAAGAAGAAAAATGGAAAAAGAGGTGGGTGTGAAGAGAAGGGAAACAAGATGAAAAGCACAATTTTTTCCAGGAGCCAGGGATGTGACTAAGGCTGAAATATATGCTTTCTATCAGCACCACATACCCTGGTCTTCTGAAAGAGATATTATATGCCAAGAAAAGGAACATCAGTTGAACCGTGTGGCTAAGAGTTTGATTTCTGTCTTGCTTCAGATCCTTATTGTGGGTTTGTTTACAGATGACTTCTCTGTATTTCAATTTCCTTTTCTGTAAAGTTGGAATGACAATGTAGCCTTCCCTATGGGGCTGCTTATGTGAAATAACACATGTAAAGTACATAGCAGGTGCTTGACATGTTTTAAATGCTCAAGAACTATTAATCGTTATTATCATTATTTCAGTTTAATACCAGATTACTTAAGATATTGGGATTCAGTCAGGGAAGTAGATAAGAGTATTAGGAAGTAAAGAATTTATTACAGACATTAGAATTTGCACACTTACGGAAAAAGCTGAGGAAGTTAGATCTGGAAGGAGAGTTAGAAGAACAGAGAAAAATCAGAACTGGTGGTTTCACTGCAGAATTCTACCAAGGGCTTAAGGAATTAACATCAATTCTACATAATTTCATCCAGAAAGAAGGAAAAAAATACTTCCCAATTCATTTTATGAAGTTAATAGTATCCTGATACTAACAACAGACTAATACAGAACAACAACAAAAGAAAGAAAGAAAGAAAAAAATAAAAAACTATGGGCCAATATAACTCATGAACATAGATGCAAAAATTTTTAACAAAATGTTAGCAAATACATTTCAGCAATATACAAAGGGAATTTTATACCATAACCAAGCAGGGTTTACTCCAGCACTGCAAAACTGTTTACATATTCATAAATCAAACAATATAACCCACCATATTAACAGGCTAAAGAAAGATTGCATGATTGTATCAACTGAGGCAGAGAAAACATTTGACAAAATGCAATACCCGTTCATGATAAAAATTCTCAGAAAAATGGGAATAGAGAGATTTGCTCAACTTTATAAAAAGCATCTACAAAATCCCTACAGCAAACATTATACTTTTTAAAAAATAGGCTCCATACCCAGCATGAAGCCCAATGCAGGGCTTGAACTCATGACCCTGAAATTGGGACCAGAGCCAAGATCAAGAATCAGACCACTTAGGTGCCCTGCAAACATTTTACTTAATAAAAAGGCTGAATACTTTCCCCCAAGGATCAGGAATAGGGCAAGGATGACCACTCTCACTATTCCTGTTCTACACAGTGCTGCACATTCTACTCAGTGCAGTAAGGCCAACAGAAGAAATCAAATGCACACAGATTGGAAAGGAAGAAGTAAAATGATCTTTACTTGCATGAGACATGATTATCAACATAGAAAATCCTTAGAGATCTACAAAAATTAATAATAAAACCTTCTAGAATGAATAGCAAGTTTAGTAAAGTCACAGAACAGAAGATACAATACATAAGAACCAACTATATTTCTATAGACTAACAATTAACACATGGAAATAAAAATTAAAAATACAATGCTATTTATAGTAGCTTTAAAAATGAAGGCTTAGGTGTAAATCCAGCAATACATGTAATTCTTGTATGTTGAAAACTACAAATGCTGATAAGAGAAATCAAAGAAGTCCTAAATAAATAGAGAGAAGTACTATGTTCATGGTTTGGAATATTCAAGATGGTAAAGATGTCAATTTTCCTTGAATTGGTTTATTCCTCAGTGTAATTCCTATAAAAATTCCAGTAGGATATTTTTGTAAACATATGCAGAATTACTCAAAAATTTATATGGAAATTCATAGAAACTAGAATAGCTACAACTGTTTTGAAAAAAGAATAAATATGTGGTAGGAAATCAGTCTACCCAATATAAAGACTTCATTTCTGGCTACAGTAATCAATGCTATGTGGCATCGTCACACACATCTGTAGAGAATACTAGAGAACCCAGAAATAGACCCACACAAATATGCCAAAATGATTTTTGACAAAGATACAAAAGCAATTCAGTGATGGAAAGATGGCCTTGCAGCAAATGTTGCTGGTGCAAATGGACATCAATGAGCAAACCTAAATAAACTTCAACCTAAGTTTTTAAAATAAAAATTAGGCACCTGGGTGGCTCCGTGGGTTAAGCCTCTGCCTTTGGCTCAGGTCATGATCTCAGGGTCCTGGGATCGAATCCCGCATCGGGCTTTCTGCTCCACGGGGAGCCTGCTTCTTCCTCTCTCTCTCTCTCTGCCTGCTTCTCTGCCTACTTGTGAACTCTGTCAAGTGAATAAATAAAATCTTTAAAAAAAATTTTTTTAAAAATTAAAATTCAAGTGGATTACAGAACTAAATATAATTCATAAAGTTATAAAAACTTTTAGAAAAAATAGGAAAAAGTCTTCAGGCTCTAGAGCTAGGAAAGATTTCTTAGTATTGACAGCAAAAGCCCAATCTATATAAGGAAAACTTGATAAGTTGATTCAGCAAAATTAAAAACTCTTGCTATGTGAAAGATCCTTTGAGGATGAAATAACAAGCTACAGAGTAGAAGAAAATATTTGCAAATCCCATATCCAACAAAGGACTAGTTTCTAGACTATATAAAAACTTTTAAAACTCAGCAGTAAGAAAAAGCAAACAATCTATTTAGAACATGGCAAATGACATCAAGAGTCATTTCACCAAAGTCATTTCACAAATAGCAAATAAGCACATGGAAAGATGTTCAACATCATTAGCTATTTGAAAAATATTAAATTAAAATTAAAACCACAATGAGTTATCATTACACACCTATTAGATGGGATAAAATAAAAAAAAAATAGTGACAATACCAAATACTTGTAGGGATGCAGAGAAATCACTCCTACATTGCTGGTGGAAATTCAAAATGATAGAACTGTTCTAGCAAAGAGTTTGGGAATTTCTTAAAAGCTGAACATGTAATTATACTACCCAACAATTGTACTCCTGGACATTTACATTAGAGAAATGAAAATCTGTATACCATGTAAGAACCTGTATGTGAATGTTTATAACAACTTTACTTATAATAACAAAAAGCTGGAAACAACCTAGATGTCTTTCAGTGAGTGAGTGGTTTTTATCAAGAAGGAAAAATACACAAAAGATCTGGGGATAAAGGTTGGGATGATAAACATGGAGAGGTGAACTACAGTAGGAAGAGAGGGAGTTGATGAGTATAAGGAAAAAAACCAAGAGAGTCAGAGAAACTCAAAGCTCAGGTGTAAGGATTTTACTTATGTGTCTTATGCAGCAGGTAACTACTGTGGGGCTGAAAATTATGTTTAAAAGGAAGAGAGAAGAAGAGGGGAAATAATAAGAAAGAAAAGGAAGTTCGAAAGAGGGAGAGAGAGAGAGCTCTCTAAGGATAAATTTTTTAGTTGACTAATGAGGGGACAGAAAAAGGAAAACTAATAACTGTTACCAAAGTAGGCAATGACTGTGGATGAGGGTTGTGACAATGTGAGCCAAAGTGGTTCAGGTACCTTTCTGTGACACCAGCACCTAGAATGTAACAGAAAGACTTGTCCAACAGCTGAGCTCAAGTACCCTTTTCTTCAGGTAGTGTCAATCCTAGAAGGAAGCTGCAATGGAATGCAACTCCAACCAGGCTAACACGTCAAGAGCTAGGGCTGTGTGTGTACAGAGCATTTTCCAGGCATTATCTCTTTTAGGTGTCACCAGGAAGCATGTATTACTGTCTCATTTTATAGGTGACTGAATGAGGTTCAGAGAGGTTATGTAACTCCTGCAAGGTCTTGCTAATAAGGAGCAGATCCACATGGAAAGAAACTTTCCAGTTCCCATAATGCAATCAAAGCCAGGTCCTTAAGGGCTGCTACTGGTGGGAGAAACGTTCTGTGAAAAGAAGACAAGATCTCATGGCGTCCATATTTGATGACCAAGATTTATACTCCCACTGGAGGTGTCTCTTCATTACCTCTTGGCCCATCAGGCTGGTTTCAAGGGAAATGCTACCCCATGGAAGAAAACTGGTAGTTTCCTCAATAAAAATCCTCCAGCCATATTGGTTATGGGGGTGGGAGGGTACAGAAAAGGAAGAGAAGTGGGTCTTCCAGTCTACTCAGAAACACAAGCTACCCTCCATATGTGGCGGTCCCTTTTCATTTCTAACCCAGAGCAATCAATGGACTTCCTCCTTTCTGAATGCTTTCTCAGTGTGTTTGATTTCAGATCCCAGGATCCTTCCATTATCCCATACTGAAGGGAACTTATGGGGCAAAACTCTGACTGACCATTCAAGTACGTTAGCCTGAAAGGTGATTACAGAATTTGAGAGGGAAGTAGGCAGAGAATTATCAATACCTAAAGGGGATGAACATGGTTTTCAGTAGTTGATGGTTAGTAGTTTTTGGTTAAGTAAATAAATTATCAAATGCAGCTTGATTCCATCTTTCCATCCAGATAGAACATAGGATGACATCTGGATCCCATTCTCCAGGCCTTGGAGCAGCTCCTCATTCATTTCAAGGTTGTAATTTTCATTTTGATGTCAAGGCAGCTACTTTTAGAACTGAAACAGAAGAGATGAAAGCTTGTGATTTTTGAGTGGCACCTGTTTTTTTGTTTGTTTGTTTGTTTGTTTTTAACCATGGATGGCTGTGGTCTTTTCTATCGGAACGTATCGTCCATTGTTTTCACAGTAAGTGGTCTTTGTCAAGAAAGTAACATTTGCCCAAGAGATTCAGTTGTGGATATTTTCTAGAGGATGTAGTCCCCAATGACACTTTGGTTTGTGTTTATCTTTTTGCTTTGTGTAGCATGGAAGGTGATCTCTGTAACCACATGGGCCTTCCTGTGCTGCAGAAGGTAGGAAGGGAGGCAGGTAGGCAGTCAGGCAGGAAGGAATCTCTTTAATTTGGAAATTGATTCCAGTCTCTAGCGACTTTAAGAACTTAACAAATTAAGAAAGTTCTTTCTTTTATTTTCTTTCCAGGGATTTGAAGAGGGGAATGAGGAGCAATTCTAAAGTGTCCCTGTCTTGTGACCCTGTCACATTCTCAGGGAAATGAACATATGGGAGGCTACAGGATATCCTAGCAAAAGAGGCAGCAGCCTTCTGACTCTTAAGAAGAGTTCTGTGCTCTTCCAGCACATGCCCCATTGATGAGAGGGCTCCACTAGCACCCTGATTTTTTCTGGAGCGTTCCAAGTCAACAAGTATGGTTTCCTGGACTGGAGAAGTCTGACTAGCAATTTTCTTCAGGTAAGTGACATTTCTGCTTCAAATTCTAAGAATTATAAAGAATAAAAAATAAACAATGCAAGAATAAAAACAAAACAAAACTAAACGCTTCATTGTTTGGGAAAGGGCACCCATCGCCCAGGTGCTGGGGCTTGTATCACAAGTGAAAATAATCTTGGAAGCTCCTACCAACCTAGGTTAAAGGATCTCTCCAGTTGTGCCTCCTCACTCCTCCCCAAATCAAACATATTCCCACCATAAAAATAAATTGGTACCTGCTTCTTAACAAACAAACCCTTTGAGGGCAAAAAAAAAAAAAAAAAAAAAAAAAAA